>NW_025878279.1:0-1272 GCF_002878395.1 Capsicum annuum
GATATTTTGAAAAGATCTATTATTTGATTTTGATTTGGCTTATGATGGTAGATTAAATTTTCTAAATGGATTCAATGAGATTTAATTAAAAATTCTAATATTAAGCTTATTTCTTCAACCCGTTTGATAGAAAGTCAGATTACAAGAATGATTATGGATGGAGCTTAGCCTTAGATCAATTGAATATTTTTTTAGCAGTGACTCACCTACACTATACGTCATTATATCATAAATTATGATGTTTGATCCCTGAATTTTTTGATTAAACAATATATAAAACATGATTATTGAAGAATATTATTTTATTTTGATGAATATTAATTTTAGATTTTTTAATATAATCATATTTATGTTTAATTCACACCTATTTTACGTCTTCTCTTTTATTTTAGTATATAGACTTATTGGGTACTGATTAGTACTATAGTTTAATCGTGTACATACATCCGTATTTTATTAAGTTTCTATGTTCCTTATTTAGATTTTGATATCACTAGAAAAAAGATTATGACTAATTAATTAGTATATACCTCCGTAGGTTGTTTAAGTATTAGAAAGGTGAAGTAGATTATGTCGTATTTTTCTTTATTGAGATTTTATATCCCTTTAATTAGGTTTATGATTATTTTATTGGTAATGCAGGTTGCAACATATTTATTCGGCCTTTTAATATTGAAAAATTAGATTATTAGTATTATTTGGATATTTTTAGTTAACTTTCTATTTTTTAATACATATTTTTAAAAAAGATTGGGTCTTTTTTTGGTAGGATTTTCTTTGATTCTCATCATAATTAAAATTAATTAGTGGAAAAAAACTAAATCTCTTTCATATTCGGTTAATCTTTTTTTAAAGAAAAGGTTTTGAACTTCAATAAATTAAGCATTCATTCCTCTCACACAAACACTATAGTCCTTAAAAGTTTTGTTTAGAGAAGATTATTCTTTCACATTCTTTTTGTTTGTTTAATAATAGTTTTTCGAATATATTGGTCGCTTGATCGCCACATTTAATATTATGTTTCTTTTATATAATTTTTTTGTCATCTGATTTATTGTTGTCAAAGTTTACAATTATTAGCTTTCGCATCAAAGGAGAGCACTTTTTGGTAACTTGCTCACTACGTTTGATCTCAGGTCTTCCACATGGGATATCCACTTTCATCCACTCAATTAGGCCCTTCCGGGCATGTCTGAATGAATTTTCACCATTTAAAAATAGAAAGAGAATGTATCGCTCTATCAAATATATATATATATATATATTTGATAG
>NW_025878280.1:0-2548 GCF_002878395.1 Capsicum annuum
CTTCGTAAATGTATATGTTTAGAGTTTTAGAGAAAAAATAATAATAAAAAAAAAGATAAAATATAATAGTTGTTCTCCAATTTTGAATTTAAGCTTCAATTTTTTTTTATTTCTTTTTTTTACTCTTGTAGGTTGTCCGAGTACTTAGTGTGTTGTGTATGTTGTTACTACCGTCATTGTTTGGATGATTTTTATTGTATTATATTGTTGTGTTACAAGTATGTATTTTATTGTGATAATTTGTTCGGATAGTTGTTATTGTATTGTATTGTATTATTATTCTAGAAGTATGAATTTGATATGTAGAAAAATATGGTATTCATGATGAATTGCATCAGTATTCGGATCTAAAAAATATATATATTTTGTGAGTTTCTGCATTTGCATGAATATAATATTACGTGTGATAACTTATACTAATTAAGTATATTCTTAAATATGGAATCACTAGCCTCTTCACATAAAATTATTAGGCTCTTAATATATGAGTGTTTAATAAAAAATTTCATTAGCATGAGGTGTGAAAAGATGTAAAAAAAATTTCTTTTGAATTTGTTTTCTATTGAAACTCTAAAAGTTCTATTGTTCTTTTGGTTTATATTTATTTATTGTGGGGTTAGTAACATATTGATGCAGATCTTGCTAAAGTTCTTGTGATGGAGTAATTTTTGTTTAACAACTTATTTTATCATCAAAATTTTAAATTTGTAAAAAAAAAAAAATAATTAATAAGAAATATTTAGCTGGCCATAAATTCTTCTAACTAAAGTTAAAATAATAGGAATTTCAAAGTTAATTTATTTTGGGTTATGAAAATAACATTTTTTTTAAATTTATTTATTTATTTCGTTAAGAAAAATACTACTATTATTTTGTGATTAACTAAAATAGAGAAGATGTGAGACAAAATTATCTCGAGTTTATAAGAGACGAACGAATGCCTTTTAACGCTAGGAAAGTTTTAGGCACGTTTAAATATATTTCTCAATTAAGAATGCAGCGTACTCATCTTTTCGAGACATTTAAAATTTCAAGGATGCAATAATGCACCTTGACAAATATTTTTCTAAATTAACTTTCATCGATTTAATATAAATATATAGACAGTTTTGCTACAATAAAAATGAGCGAATCTAGGCCTACAAACATAATTATCAAAATAGTTCAAGTCAAGATTAGTCAATGAAAGCGACCGTGTTAGAACCACGGGATTCGAGGGGTGCCTCACACCTTCCCCTCGGTCAACAGAATTCCTTACCCAATCTTTTATTTTCACAGACCAATAAAGAGTCATTTCCTTTTGATTAGAGATTCAAAAAAGTGACTTGGAACACCATAACTCGATTCCAAGTGGCGACTCTGTAATTTAATTAATCCCTATTCAAAACCATCACTTTAATTGGAAAAACCCTTTGACTCGAAGTCTCGAGCGAAAAAGGGGTATGACATCTCTGGCGGCTCTGCTGGGGATCAATAAGAATTCAAGCTTTTCATATTGACTTATACTTGTTGTAATTATTATTGATATTGTGTTTATTGGCCTTATGTGCTACTTGTCGCTCATTTACTGCTTTGATATTGTCGAACTGTATTTATAAACTGTCTTCTCTTGCACACTCCCTCTGAGTCTCTGAAATAGGATAGAAGGAATGCAGCGTATGCATCCTACCTTTCTTTTTGAGATAACCAGAGTGTCAAGGCACCTGGTGAAAGATATAGTTACACATGTTAGGCGGGGTTCGGATCGACAACGAAGGGGGTGTTGCCCTGCTACCGACCAAGTTGTCCCTCCCCAGCTCGAGTGTCCGCTCGGATAACCAGTCTAGACACCTATCCCTATTAGGCTTAAACTTAGAAGAACTGAAAACTCAGAATCTGGTTATCCCTATTAGGTGTCACTTTATTTGCATCATATGCATTTGACTTAGCGGGACTCGGCACAGGGGCCGGGTCTGTCTAGGACTGGTGACCTAATTTATAAAGACCAACATGTGCATCCTACGCGCTCTTTGACATTTGCTTGGAAGG
Source organism: Capsicum annuum (assembly GCF_002878395.1). Classification (NCBI taxonomy): domain Eukaryota; kingdom Viridiplantae; phylum Streptophyta; class Magnoliopsida; order Solanales; family Solanaceae; genus Capsicum; species Capsicum annuum. The sequence goes on from NW_025878280.1 coordinate 2,029, forward strand.
CTATTTATTTGTTGACCGGCTTTAGGCAATTTTAAAATGCAAGAGATTAATTTATCCTCAAATTTAGTTAATCATTTTTAAAAGAAAAATTTTATTTTTTTTAAAATAAAGAAAATTTTTAAATATACAGCAACATAGTTTTTACAATCTTCATGAACTACGAGATTCTGATTCTCACTCTTTAGTGGGATACATAGGAAGTCCTTCCCAGGATACGACCCTATATTTTGAAAAATTATTCATAGATTTATTGGGGAATGTTTTGAAAATATGATTACTTTCATAATTATTTTTCTTATTCTCAAGTTCAATTTATATATATATATATATATATATATATATATATATATAATAGCCCAAAATCTTTAGGGATCATGAGGCTAAGTTTTACAAAATAAAAAATATATATAAATCTTAATAGCCCTGAATCTTTAGAAATCATGAGGCTAAGTTTTTACAAAAAATATATATCTTAATAGCCTAGAATCTTTAGGGATCATGAGGCTAAGTTTTACAAAAT
>NW_025878281.1:0-1632 GCF_002878395.1 Capsicum annuum
TGTCAGACTAGTATAGATGTTGGGAGTTGACTAATAAGTCGTATTTTGTTAACTTTCTGAAATTCTTTTATTCTTGGATGATGATTATTCTGTTGATATTTGAGTGTTATTTATGGAAACCCCGTTGATTTGTGTTGAACTGAATGAAAATGGCTCAAAGGGTTAGCTTGGGGCTACTCGTAGCCTCAAGCACCGTGTGACGCTTCGGGACCCATTTTCTGGGGCGTTACAGTTAGACTCAAGTAGTGTTAAAGAGAAAGAAAATCAGCATAAGAAACAACAAAGACAATCAAAACAACACCTAAATCTAGACATAAATTTGGTCAAACAACAATAACACTTCGACCAAGGCACCAAATCCGTAGAATAACTTCTTTTTGTGAGATTTTCAACCTTGGACACCTTTTCTAATGTTAGGAAACAAAGATATAACACTGAAACACACAAAACAGATAAAAATCACAAGAAAACTAGGCTTTAAATTTCGGCCTAAGCACAAAAACATAGACAAATTACTATTTTTGAGTTTTTTTCAGATTTTCAACACCTTTTTTTTAAATTTTTTTTAAGTGAACAAGCCCAAGATTGATCTTGTGGGAACGAAATTAATGATGGCTCAGATGACAAATGATACCAAAATAGCCCATGAACATACAAAACAGTCCACAGCGTGAGAAGAACAAGCAAAAAAAAACGGATACAAGATGACAATATCTAAAAGGATAGATAGTGAGACATGAACTACTACAAGTTTAAGAACTAAGGTGTATATTAAACACCAAAACACAAACAACAAATAATATTAAACACCTACACTTTTACGGGACCTCAAGAGAATTGGATTCCCAAGCAACCACCGTTTCTAAGGTTGTTATCAACACAAGTGATGTCCACACTTTCCACAATTAGGATTCCACCTTGCAAGACACTCAAAGAGTTTACAAAATATATCATCAAAGTCTAAATGACAAAAGGAAAAAGGCTCAAATATGCCACTGAACTATCAGAAATGGCTCATTTATGCCATCTGTTAAAAGTTGGGCTCATTTATGCCATCGTCGTTACAAAACTTGCTCAGTTGGACTCATTTATGCCATCGTCGTTACAAAACTTGCTCATCCATGCCATTACTTTTAACACCCGATTTTTAGAAAATAACTTTGCCACGTGGAAGAATATTAGAGTTCCACGTCATTTTAAAATTAAAAATTTAAAAAAAAATTATAATTTTTTTTATAATATTTTATTTAATTTTTTCAAAAAATGGTGTTGGTTACGAAGTTTATAGATTACATATTTCTATGCTTTTATTTATCAAATAACGAATAATAAATTTTGCATATAACTAACGTTCATATTTTTTCTGGATTCTTATTTTTAAAAATAGTTATATATATATATATATTTGACCAATCTTCTAGGATTTATTTATACATGAACCCAAAATATTCAAACCTGAAATCTTTGATCAAAAATTGAAAAAACATGTTAATAGCTTGAGATACAGTTGCTTGTTGTATTGTACATTCAACAATGTACCATATATGTTCAATTTACAATTCTCCCCGTAATTATTCAGCAATTACAACTATGAATTATTGTAATTACAACAATTCTTAAGTATGTTTCAAA
>NW_025878282.1:0-3122 GCF_002878395.1 Capsicum annuum
ATTCACTATTATGCATGTTTATAGATTTGTACACAGTAAGGTATAAATTGCTATAAAGTTATATAAAGTAGTATAAAATGGTATAAAGTTATAAATCACATAGAAATAAGTCTATGCGGGTATAGTTAGTTTATGGGCTATGAAAATATAGATATTTTTTAAAAAAGGTATATTTTTTTATGTTTTTTCTTTTAATAAACACTCAACTAAACTATGATCGAAGACTTGAATTTCGAAAAGGTAAAAGAAAAAAATAATCCCTCAAAAATATTTTTTTAAAAAAATTATTAACGGATGTGAAATTCACGTGCAACGCACGTACACTAATCTAGTTATATTAAAAATTTCATTTACTTTCCAAATTTCATTAGCGTTGCATAAATTGAAATAACAAAAGTAACACATATTATCTACAAAATTATAAAGTATTATACATCACAATAATTAATAAGTTAAAATATTTAAAAATCATTCAAGAAATTTAATCAACTCTTAAAAATTTAACGATATCACATAAATTAAGATAAAAAAAAAAATTACACAAATACACAACTTATATTTTCAATATTACAAAAAATCCCAGCTCCCTAAACATATTACAAAAATCTCAACATATACACAGAATGTTATGTATATGTCGGCTATGTTATGTATATGTAATGTTATGTATACTAATAGGGAGAGAGAGTAAAGTAATTAAAAAAATGAGAGAGTGTGTAATTACTTCAAAAGGATTGGTATTTATGTAATTTATACAAAAATAATTTACGGGCTTTAAGCATCTAGTATTATAATAACTGTGATAGTTCTACTTTGATACTTTATTAAAAAGAAGAAAGACAAAAATAACACCTAAAACTAAAATAATTCTACAAAACTAACACCTAACTTTAAAAACCCAAAAAATAGCAGTCGATCATGGTGCCAATGGATAAAAAGTTAAGTAGAAAGTGGCAACAACTCAACTTCCTATGATATACCAAACATAAATATGATATTATCTTTGACCCATTTTTTTTTTTTTTTTAAAAAATGTTCCACACTCACGTCAATTTTTTTTCTTTTTTTTGCATGTACCTGACTATATGCAATTCAACTTTTTCTTTTGCAAAGTAAAAGTGTGGATTTTGCATGCTAGTTACTTTTCTTTTTTTTTTTTTAAAACGCTTGTTTATTTTTATTTTTTTTTTAATTTTGCTGCTTTTTTTTTTTATGTTCTATTTTTTTTTTTAAAAAAAATTGATGTTTCATTATATGATTAAAAAAATCACTGCTCTTTGGTGTTTTTTCACTATTTTTATATTTTTTTTTGTATTTTTTTTATTTTTTTAAAAAATCTATTCTTTTTTTGAAATTAGCATAACGACAATTGTTGTACGTTGAAACATGCTTTATGTATATCTATGGAATGATGACATTGACTATAAAAAAAACTATGTGAAAGCTTTACTATAAGAAACTTTATTTGACCAAAATAAATATATAGGATTTTGAGGAGCAGATAATGCAACTCAAACTCAAAATGGAAAACCTAATTCTAACTTTCTCCAACAGTTCAACTGCAATTCCCCAAATCCAAGAATCAACCCCCAACATTATTGCAAGTCCAAAAGAGGAACTATAAATAAAACAAATCAAACATAAAATAGAAAATATATATACACATTCTATACAATTTTTAACTGCAATTATTATTTAGATACATATTTTGTACGGCTCTATATAGTTTCTACATGCATTTTAAAAATATATCAATCTAGTATAAGAGAGTATCAATTGAGTATATAGACACTACAAATGTATCAATATAGTATAAAAGTGTATTAATGTGGTATAAAAGAGTATCAATTGGGTATAAAGAATGCATGTGCTTGCATAAAATTTCCTTTCTCTTTTTTCTAAAAAGTGTATCAATATAGTATAAAATTATATCAATATAGTATAAAAGTGTATCAATTGAATATAAAGACTGCATATTCTCAATTGGGCCAAATAACTAAAAACGAGAATTACTTTAGCCGACTGGTTATAGTATACCCAACTTTTCAATTATGAACCATTTTATTTTAAAATGGCCATGCCATGTCCTTTTTAAGAAAAAATTGTCCGAATTCATACACAAAGACTACCTATTCCCTTTTCATCTAATACGAGACATTTCAACTCCCCTAAAATCCCACTTATAATAATTCTGAAAAGTCCTATATTTATATCGTAGCTACGGTTGGTGTTACTATTTCAATATTCCTTTTTTTTTTAATAAACAATGAAATATATTAATAGAAACTAATCTGCATCAGTACATAGTAGTGGCACAGGGCGGAACATCTGCTAGAAATGTTCTGTGGAGGAGGTATTAATACAATAACTATTAGCGGTCGTTTGGTTTGAAAATAAGTTATACCGGGATTAGTTGTGCTGTGATAAGTTATGATGGGATAAGTTATACTGGGATTAGTTATGCTGAGATTATTTTTTATTGAATGTTTAGTTTATTGTATTCAAAGTAATATGAATAGTATAATTTCTAGGAATAAATTGATTGATTACCAAAATACCCTCCATCTTATTTAACTTTATATATATAATTTTTTTTTTAATATTTTAAATATACTTTCTTAAAATTTTTTTTTATTTTTTGAGAAATTAAAATATATAAATAAACATAATTTATATATTTTACAACCAATTTGAACGGTAAACTGTTCAAAATTTAGTTATTTATGAATATATGATACGTTAATTAAACATAATTTATGCGTGTGTGAGAATATATTATGTTATATATTATATTATATGTAATTAATTATATATAATTAAACATAATTAAACACAATATATTATAATTAAATATATTAAAATAATATATATATATAATTAAACATAATTAACGTATATATATTCATAATATATTCATAATATTATATGTTATATATTATGTAATTACGTTATATATTACGTAATATATTATATTCATAATTAATGAATATATTATACGTTAATTAAACATAATTTATGAATATATAATTTGTATATATTTATGAATATATTATACATTATTCATAATATATATTTATGTTCATAATATATTATACTGTTCATAATATATATTATACGTTCAA
>NW_025878283.1:0-2328 GCF_002878395.1 Capsicum annuum
TCTATGCAGCTTTGTGTAGATAACAAAATTATTCTGTCCATAAAAAACATTAAAGTCTGTAATAAATAGGTCCAATTCACCTAATTTCAATGTGAATTTTAGCACGAATTTCTTAAATCGTTAGAATTATAATCCAAATATTTAGAACCAAAACAACATGTCCAGTGTTATCCCTTACCTTGGGTAAAAAGGTCCTTTCACTAGATCATCGAAATAAAATGTAAATATTTATCTCTAATTTATAACTCTATATAGTTAAATATTTATCTCTATATCTAATACGTATTAATTAAGATAATTAGATAAATATTGAAACAATAGGCTAATCGAGATGAACTCTCTAAAAGCACTTATTTTGTCTCAAATGCTTGGTCAAACACCTTAAATTTAAAAACACACTTTTTCAGAAAAAATAAGTTTGACCAAATAAGCTATAAGACTCCTTTGATTAGAATTAGAATCAAGATTTTTAAATTGGTGGTCCCTTTTTTTTAGATTTAGACTCCATGTTTGATATTTTAAGGACTTTAAACTGGATATACAAATCTATACCTACTACGAACTAAAAGGCCAGACTTTAAAAGTGGTCTCAAATATTAATTAAATTCTAATTACGTTAAGTTTCGTCGAAATTTATGACATGATTCAAATTGGAGTCTTGGATAGAGATTATGAATCATAGACGAACACTACTTCTACCGAGTCTAATTATTTTAAGTTTATAAACATATATCAAACTTATAAAAAAATATTTTAATGGCTCGTGAGAATTTATTGTCTCACCTCAGATTTTGCAGATATAAAATATTATTTGCTCTACGATTTTAATAATAGTTAATCATCTTAAATTTAAATATTAGGTGATCATATGCAAGTACAATTTATTATTGTTAACATAACTGTAGCATTATTGGCAAGGAATATTCGTATAACAGACATTCGTAATACCATTCAAACATTAGATGACTTTATTCATTGAAAAAGTTAAATATATTTTTACTGAAATAAATTTTATATGTTGCAACACACATTCGTAGAATTTTTTTTCTAACTATTAGATGACTTTTATGTCTTGTCAAAGCTAAATTATCTTTTTTGATGAAATTTGTTGTTATTTAAGATTTGACCTAATGTTTAAGATGTTGAAATTAACTAAAAAGGTAAAAATGAAACCTTTTGGATTCGTAGTGAAATGGACTTTAAATTTGATTGATAGCTGTCATACAATTCAAATTGTAAGAATCTAACACAAAAATAAAAAATGCATGTGTGTGTGTTATTCAATATGAATTAACTTAGACTAGTAAACTTAAGAAGAGTTTCCTCAAGTTTTAAAAGTGTTTCCTACTTGATTTTTATAGCAAGTTGACTTTATTTATCATATTGTTTTACTTTATAGAATATGTTATAAATTGAGAATTGATTTTAGAGACTTTGTCGTATATATGAAGAGAAAATGCTTGGATAATTTTGTACGGGGCATGAGGAAGGATTGTAAGCACAAATCAATGATATATTGAGAGAACGATTAATGATTGATGCCATTGAATGTTTAAAGGTGGATAAATGTTGAAATTAAGATTATATTATAATAACCGTCTCTCAAGTTTTGTCACTTTAAATTTTCTTTATCTACTTGAAAATTCTATTTTTCTGTAATTCTATTTTTTCTTTCCCGAATTATTAACTTTAGATATCAATAATAGAACTTTGTTCACTATATTTAACTTTGCTCTTTGATTATTGTGTGATGGTGAGTTATCATGTTCCTTTTACGTGTACTTCTTATCTTACAAGATTTACTTTTTTTAAAAAAAATTCTGTACTTAATAATATAATGTATACATAACAATTTGGTAAGCCAAAAGTACACTCAACGTAAGTAAATATTTTTGTATAAAATTCAGAAAACACTCATATTTGGCGTTTGAGGAGGTCAATCTTAAGAGTTGCAAGGTACTGCTAAGGGACTCTCCCTAATCTGAAACAGATAGACAATTGAGACAGAATAGGAAGATAGCAGCAAACACAAAAACTGAAAAAGTTTTCTAGGAGAAAATATGTTATACTTCCGATGAAGGATGTAATTCATTGGAAAAGATTTGTGAAATTAGATATTTCTGGACACTTTTGCTTTAGTGAGATGTCTAATTTTGCAGCCTACGTGTTATCCAACTTTACTGAGAATGACATTGTCAATAGTCGTTGGAAGCGACGAAAATATTGAATAAGCTAAGAACTCCTATGGAGAAATACAATTCTACAGTTGGTATAAAAAGACAAGAGAATGGACTTTGATGTGGTCGACGCCAAAAGATACGTCTAGTC
>NW_025878284.1:0-4418 GCF_002878395.1 Capsicum annuum
CCCTAGCCTTAGACCCTACCCACTTGGTCTCTTGGACACACGCAATGTTGATCCTTCTCTTCCTAAGAATCTTCACCAGCTCTATGGACTTACCCTGAAGGGTCCCTATATTCCAAGACCCAACCCTCAGCCTACCGTTACTATCCACACGCCCTCCACTACCCCCCCGCGGCCAAACCTTGGCCTCCCTCCCACTCCCGCCCTCTCCTCATCCCCCGCCCCCACCACGGCCCCACGCCCCAACCCCCTTGGACATGACCCTATCCACCCATTACCGCCCACAGCCACTACTACACGAAAGTATTAGAAAATATAAAGATATACACGGTGGTAGTATCAAAGCAGCAGCGAGAAATACAAGGCTCACACAAATTCAGAGAAATACTCCCGAAACAAAACTATACTCAATTAGGGGGCAAACACCACTGAACTCAACACCCACAGCCCCAAATGCAATCATAATAATATGAGTCCTGGTAAGGAAGTAGAAAGGTGCTCCAAACTAGCACTATGTCCCTGTTACTGGAACGGGAGAAATCACTCAACTACCTACTAACCTTCTACCCTAATCCTCGGCCTCCATGCTCTCCTATCTAAGGTCATGCCTTCGGTCTGTTGAAGATGTGCCATGTCTTGTCTAATCACCTCTCTTCGATTCTTCCTCGGTCTACCTCTCCCTCTCCCTCTCCTTAGACCTATTACTTCCAACCTCTCGCACCTCCTCACTGGAGCATATGTGCTCCTCCACTTCACGCGTTCGAACCATCTTAACGTTGCTTGCTCATCTTGTCCACCATGAAGGCCACTTCCACCTTGTCATGTATATCTTCATTGCAAAAACAAACAATAAACACAAATATGATCCTAGAAGATTCAGTTTTTTCTTTGTTGAAGCTTGAAAATAGAATTAAAAAAAATAAAAGCAAGCAAAATAAAAGCACAATCGTGTTTCAACCGTCTCTAGTAGGGGCCGATCTAGGGGGCAGAGAGGTGTTCACCTGAACCTCCTCGGCAAAAAATTACACTGTATATATAAGATAACTTTTTTGTATTCTATGTACATATATAGATTTTGAATCCTTTGAACACAAGCCTAGAGGTTGGCTCAGTGGTTTAGGGAATTAAAAATTCACCTTGAGGTTCCAAGTTCAAATCTTAGGCACTACATTTTTATTTTCTGAATTCCGTTAGTTAAAATTCTGGACCTGCCGCCACTGAATCTCTAGTACTAAGGAAATATGGATTAAGGAAATATGGATTCTCTCACCATAACATGGAGTTGATTCTCTTCCACCAATTCTTTTTTCGTTTTTTTGATCAAGTACAAGTATTTGCATTCATAAACATGACCAAATCGGTCGTATACATAGATTACCAAAAGATCAATACTGTACAAAATATGAGACTCTACAAAATCCACCCAATCCTCTAAGCAAGAAGGAACTTTCTGTTTACACCTATTCTTTTAATAAACTGAGCAATAACATGATGACAATTGTTTGTGTTGATTATTTGATTAGCTTGATTCTAGGAGATTTTATCTCCTAGCTTAATTATAGGAGACCTTGTTCTATTTTATTTGCTTGGATTGTAATTAGCATCGACTGTCTTTCCTAAATTAGAAATAGGACTTATTGTATAATACTCTAGCTCGTAGGTTGTATGGATATACTGAAGACTTTCTTCTCAAAATTCTTCACTTTGACTTTGGAAGAATGGGTTTGGCGCCAAAAGCCATGATTTAGAGCATTTTTACTTTTACATTTGACTAGAGACTTTGCAGTGTGCCCTTTTCCTCCATTTTATTACAATTGTTTCTAACCGTTAAACAAACTCTTTCCCGTTAGCTTTTGAGGGTTTAATTAGACAAGGACCAAACCTGTCCACTTTTATAAACTTAAAAGATGTTTTATATTCACACAGAGAGAGAAAGAGTGAGAGAGAACTAAAATATTTCTACAGTAATACTTTAGGACCAAAATACTTCAACTACTCTAGGGACTATTTTGTTTTTTTACCTCTACAGTGATTGTAGTAAATCAGCTTCCTGACTGCCAAAAGAAATTAGGAGCTTATGGAATCCATTTATTTCTGTAACTGACTACGTCTCTTTTCTCATGGAACCTGATATCTATTCCCTGAAATGTTTTACTAGGATGTGGATTGTTAGAATTGGAGCAGGAATAGGAATAGTAACTAGAATCCGACTTAGAAAAGGATTACAATGTAGTGTCCTAATTGGAAATGAAATAATGTCATGTTGAGCAAAGATAGAAGAGGCTTGGGCATCAGAAACCTAAGTATTCAAAATAAAAGTCTTTTAATGAAGTGGTTGTGGAGGTACGTAAGTGAACAGAGAATTCTTTGGAAGGAGGTAATAGTAGCAAAGTATGGTGAGTTGAACCCCTAGTGCACAGAGGCAGTCACATTACCATATGGATGGGGAGTGTGGAGAACTATTAGAAATTTATGGAGGAAAATGTGATTCTCAAAGTAGGAAATGGCAACAAGTTCAAGTTTTGGAAAGATAGTTGGGTTGATCAAAATCCTCTTGAGTGTGTTATTTCCGGATCTCTTCTCAATTAGCACCAATCCAGAAAGTAGGGTCAATGAATATTGGTCTGCACACGGGTGGAATCTCTTTCAGAAGGCTACTCAATGACTGGGAAGTAGATAGGGTGGCTCTCCTACCGGAAAAATTGGAAGGAACTAAACTAGACACAAATGTACCTGACAGGATCATTTGGAAACACAACAAGGATGAAAAGTTCACAGTTAATAGTGCATACAAACAAGGGCTACAAGGAAGACCGGGAAATAATAACTATCAATGGAAGACCATATGGAGAGGCTTGATTCCTACAAAGGTAAAGTGTTTCACTTGGCTAGTGATTAAAAGAGCATGTCTTACCCAAGAAGTCCTTCAGTAGAAAGGAAGGACGCTAGTCTCTAGATGCTTTCTATGCAACCTGACAGGGGAGACTAATAGTCACTTATTTATGCATTGCAAGTACAACTCAACTCTGGGAACTCTTTCTCAACATCAACAGTTACAGTTGGTCCATGCCTGAGCACACTGCTGACTTATGTAGTTGCTGGATCAAAAGAAGGGGAAGCAAGACTCAGAAGAGGTGGTGGAAGCTGATTCCATCATGCATATGGTAGTCTATATGGATAGAAAGAAATGGGAGATGTTTTGAAGATAAATCCAATTCCATTCAAAAAGTAAAATGGAATGGTTTAGTATCTTTACTTTTTGGTGTAAACAATTGTGTATAGTGGATGTAGATGAGATTGTACATTTAGGAAATCTATAATTTTGATTAAAGTTATGTAATTTCTGAAGGTGGCTAGCATATCCTAATGCTGTAGAATACCAATTTACCAATGTTAAAAAAAAATGTAGTCTCCTAGTTGGAAAAGGATTATAGTATAGTGTCTATACTATAATCCTCCCTACCCTCTCTCTCTCTCTTCCTCCCTACCCCCTCTCTCGCTCGCACCGGTCACCGGCCACCGTCGCCGTCGCCGACCGTCAGCGCCGACCGACCCGACCTCCGGTCCCCGGCACCGCCCTAATGGTTCTCCCTCTCTCCAACGGCTCTCTCTCTCTCTCTCCCTACCATCTCTCCCTCCCTCTCGCACCGGTCCCCGGCGCTGTCGCTGACCTTCGGTGCCGACCAGCCCCGACCTCCGGTCCCCGGCACCGCTCCCCGCGACCCTCCGGCGCCGACCGCCAGTTCCAAGCCGTTCCCCCCCCCCCCCCCCCCCCCGCGGTTCCTCCCCCCCCCCCCCCCTCCCCTGTCCTGCCCGTCCCCCCCCCCACCTCGGCCTTCAGCCAGCCGCCGCTCGGTCTCCAGCCGCCAACTCGGTCTCCAACAGCTGAAGCTCGGTCTTCAGTCGCAACTCCGTCTGCACCCGCCGCTCCGTCTCCAGCAGCCGTAGCTCCAAGCGAAATCCGGTGACTTCTAACCTTTGTTATTTCGTTATTTCATATCTCATTTTATTTCATTATTTCATATTCCATTCTTAGTATTATGCTAGTAGTAGCCCCTGTACCTTGACTTGCGTGGGATTTGTGGACATTGTCTATTGTCTGTTGTTGCTGTTGCTGTGGTCGTTTCTTCCACTGCTTTGGATTGGGTTATTGGCTGGGAACCTGTATTTGGGGCTGTGGGTGTTGAGTCCAGCGGTGTTTGCCCCCTAATTGAGTATAATTTTGTTTCGGGAGTATTCCTTTGAATTTGTGTGAGCTTTGTATTTCCTTGTTGCTGCTTTGATACTACCACCGTGTATATCTCTATATTTTCCTATACTTTCGTGTAGTTGTGGTTGTGGGCGGTAATGGGTGGATAGGGTCATGTCCGAGGGGGTTGGGGCGTGGGATGAGGAGAGGGCGGGAGTGGGAGGGAGGCCAA
>NW_025878285.1:0-1114 GCF_002878395.1 Capsicum annuum
GCGAAAATGTAAATCCTATTCTAAACTAATTTTAGACTGATGCTCTACCCGATTCCTCGGGCCTCCGTCATGAATTTCCTTCGGGTAAAAATATTTCGGTGCATTCCCCGGCGAATAAACACAAATACCTTGAGGCATTCCCCAGCCAAATGATACATTTGATCCAAAAAGCAATAAAACCAAGCCATTCAACACATGTTTCAAGCATTCAATATTCCACAATTCTTAAAAATTTGCCTACTCCTTATCGTTTGCCTACCTGTTTCGACTTAAAGCATGATACTAACACATTAAACATCAACAATGAATGAAAATACGACAATATTCACTTTTTATCAATTTTTACAATTCCCGCCCCAAAACAATCTATTATAATTCTCAAACGAGGTACCATTTCATCATATAGTCCAAGTAAATGAACGACGCCTCAACACAAGCACCTATCCATCACCAACGGAGAACTCAACATCAAACATTTAATTCAATGTATCAAATATGACAAAACAATGAAATAAAAGAGAGAGAATAGAATTGGACCTTGATTTTTATTTCAATCCGTCAAAAATTTGATTAGAGCTTCGACCGGAATACCTCGAACGACAAAGCCTCGACTCCGAACTCGCAAATTGAATAAAACCCAACACTAAACTAATCTCCGAGTAACCCGAACGAGCATTTCGCTATCGTGGTCGTTTTCTGGTGGAAATGGATGGGAACGAGTCTACATCAGGGGTTTTGGTTGGTTTCTTTTTGAACTATTTCACCGAAACTGACCTGGACAGTTAGACGGAGGGGTTTTCCGGTAGAATCAGCCAAAAACAGGGATGAGGGTGGTTGGCAGTGTATTTCCGATAGTGAATCCGGTGAGTACGTCGCCGGAAAATCAAACCAAGGGTCGTTTCCCTCTTTCTCCTCTCTCTCGCGTTCACTAATCACTTCTCCCTCAATTCACTGTTTTTCCTTCGATCTCTATCTTTATCTCCCTATCACTCAGTTTCCTCTCACATTCGCTCCATTTTATTTTATTTTTTGCTTTTCTTCTGATTTTTCAATCTAGGTGTGTACCATGTTCGATGGTGAGTGTGCATGGCCTGAGGTGTGTGTGCTCTGCTGT
>NW_025878286.1:0-2770 GCF_002878395.1 Capsicum annuum
TTTGTATAGGTGTACATAATTAGTATCTTTGTTAAGAATAAATGGTGCACTTTAGAAAAAGAGAGGTTAACACATCAGCAAATAGCTTATTGAAGTAGTCAATATCTGCATAATTTCCTTTCTCCTCTTCCTCTATTCTACTTCTTTTCCTCCGTATTACTGAGATTTTCTTCCTCTTGTTAGGCGACTGCAATATCATCAATATTAGATACTTGATTTGTAATTTTAATAGTTCATTTTTTTCTAGCATAAACCTGAATGATATTTACTAGAAGAATTCAAATTCAAAGTATAAATAAGCAAGGACACAAAACGACAAAAGGATTCAATATCTACCATATATACAATACTTATTTGTATTTTATTGGATCAAATAAAGTACGTTATAGCATGGATATTCAGTTTTTGCATTGATAAAAGACCAATGATATAAAACATCTCTCAAACAAAATGAGAAGTGATATAAATAAGAATCCCAATTATGAATACAAGCTTGGAAGAAAAAAAAGCTCATCATTATACAATAGTTTGCAAGAAACCCAAAAAAAAAAAAATAGAAAAAATCTAAGTATAATTTCCCTGTATATAGAACCAAACACTTACATTTGCTAAAGTTGAAATCTTTTTTTTTTTCCACTCCATAACTTCAATCTATTCATAACAATTCAAGAGTAATTTTCATTACTTCAAACTTGACAAAAAAAATTTAGCGGGGAAAACTTAATTCTTAGTATAATTTTAATGCAACTCTTGTAAAAATAAGAGAAACAAAAATTTGAGCTGAAATTTGTAATGCTATACTATTTATGAAATTTAATTCGATGAAACTATAGTAAAAAAGGGTAACTTTTTGTTTTGTTGTTCCCAATTGCCAATACTTTTGTGCCGATTAGCTTTCATTTTTGATTGGGATGATGGTGGAGGAAGAGTGGTTAAATTTTATTTTGTGGTTACTTAAATTCTCTAATTTAAGGAAAATCCAATACTAATTGCTATCATTAAACCTTACCTTGTTTATCTTTTTCCTTATTATTATTTTTAAAGTTGTCTATTTTCTTATATTTTGCGTTAGTTTTATTCCTACTTACTCATTATGAATTATAAAAGGAATTCAAATTCAATTCAGTAGTTATGAGCATTAATGTTCTTTTTCCTTTTTTCCACGTCATACTTATTATGCAGCAGTTAATAGTTTTTCATTTTATATTCCTTCCCCATTAAAACTAATTACGTTCCATAACTCTAACATAAATATAATTGATGGTACCATAAGCATATAATTGAATTCATAATTATATTATGTACTAGGAAAATTGGCTGCGCTTTGCGCGGTGAAAAAAATTTAATTATTTTAGTCAATCAATTTTATATTTTGTTTAGATTTATTTATGTTGTGGTAGTCCTAACACTTCATGCTTCTATGTAGTAAGTAATATATAAGTAGTATATAGAAAAATAATAAAAATAGAGAAGATATATATAGTCACCGTCAATAAAATCGTCCCATGTTCAATCCGCAGCCATTGTCTGTCTAGGAAACCTTAAAGACGCATTACAAACTTCCCTTGTTACCATCTCCATCACCGCTTCAATAGGATGTCTAGTATTAAGACGATGAGCTCACAATGCTCCAGATGCTCCTTCTGAAGGTGTTTAAGCTCAACCATTCCCCAAACTTTGAAATAATTTTGGAATTAGAACTCATTATGGTCAAATGTGTAGGCAAATATCTTTTCCGTCTTTTTAAAGAAGGAAAAATATGCCTCACCTAACGGTTGGACAACACTACAACCTTCTTAGCTTCTTTGATAGTGCTCATAGTCACAAACCCGAATCCACGACTCCTATCAGTCTCCCAATAGAGAAATTCACTTCAACATAGTTGGTACAGTTTATCAGGTCAGTGGACTATTTGTTGAGGCACTAAGGCTGGTCTTAACTCAAGTTCTGCTTCATAAGAAGGGACTAACTCTCAATCCTATCACCAGCCTATAAAATATGTGTAATGGATGATCCGATCTCATGAAGTTGAGTTATTTGATCTCATGTGGTGTAGATGAATGGATGTTTCTTTGTTGAGGTGTATATGATTCCTGTTAGGTCGGTCTTTTTTTTTTAATTAAAAAAAAAGAGTTTGCAGTTAAATCTATGGTTTTTAATGATTCCAAACCTCTTACATTGCACATTCCTCTTTGGGGAGAAAGATAAAAAGTAAATGAAGAACACATACAATTGGAATCTTTTCCATACATTTGATTCCTGTGGCTTGGAGCTACTATTTCATCTTTTGTTGTTTAGCATCATGAAGACCTCGCTTTTGGTTGACACTGTGACTGCATTGTTCACCATCTCAACTAACTGTTGATATTAAAACTTCGAAGAAGCACTTCTGTATCATTAGTTTCAAGTTGCTTGGAAGGTGTAATGACAGATTTGTTTCTTGTGGAATTCTGACATATATAATTATACCTTTCTGGAAACAAGTGACCATACTTCATATTTTCGTTAGTTTTTAGTCGTGTGTTGAGTTGTTTCCTGCATGTGGCATTACTTTAATTATTATTCTGTCGTGGATGGTGTGATGAAGTCAAAAGAGGTTGGGATGAAGCTATGGGGTTTTATAGGTGATACTTTTTGCTCCTCTGTTTACGTTTGCAGATTTTGTATTCAATTATTGTGGAGCTAAAAGGCTCAGTTCTGTAGAGTTTTAAAAGGTTTGTTGCGCGTTGACATTTCTTTCCCTTTATCATCATCGTATTATAAGGACCAA
>NW_025878287.1:0-2988 GCF_002878395.1 Capsicum annuum
GTAATGAACAAAGATTTTATTTAGGTCAGGATTAAGTTTTGTTAGAAGAGTAAACACAATTAATACTCTCATTGTTAAATACTTTTAAAAGCTGCCATGGTAAATTATAGTTATTCCATTTCTATCGACAATAAATTTTTAGAATATAGTTAATGAATTTAACTTTACTTCTGTGCACTTTTAACATAAAATTTACCTAATAAATAACTATATTAAAATTGGTATAGAAAATGCATTTGATCTCCAAATAGTTTATGATAAAGATCAATTTGAATCATTAGAGATTATAATCTAACAAAAAATCAGTAAAATAAAAATTAGAAAAGCTTTCTTGTGCATCATTGACTTATTTATTTTCTATTGATTGCTAAAATAGAGGAATCTAGAAATTGCATTTTAAGTGTTTCTTCTTCATCTATCAAAACGTCAATTGAATCGATACTTCATCCATCCTCCACCCCTTTAACAAAAATAGTGTAAATGAAGGAAAAATGGTGTGTACTTAACGAAAATGAAAATGAAATTGACGCACAAGAAAGAAAATGGAGTGGGATCAAATTTTTTTTTATTAGGGGTGGGTGTGCGGTTGCTGATGAGGGGAGTTGGGAAGGAGGAGGCGAAGAAGAAAACATGTTGGGGGTGGGTGGGTGGTTCCGGATAGGGGTGGGGAGTGTGAAGAAGAAAATATTTTGGAGGTGGGTGGAGTGGTTGCAGATGAGGGAGGGGGAAGGGGGGGGGGGGGGGGGTGAAGAAGAAAACACGTTTGGGGGGGGTTGCATATATATATATATATATATATATATATTAGCATTAAATTATATATAAAATTATTTTTTTAAAATACTTTTATTGCGTGGCTTCAATGTGGCATTGACGTGGTGTTGACGTGTGAGTGCATGTAATGCACTTTTCGTTGTGAGAGTGGTATTATGTATTTGGGGTAGTATTTAATTAACTCAAAAATTATTAAGGGGGTATATAATTCCCTGTGTAGTTTAGGGTATAAAGTAAGTTATGCAAACTTTATGAGAATGAGTTTTTAATACGTGATTTTGATAATAATGATACAACACCTTTGTACTTTTAAAATAAGAAACAACGCACAAGTAAGAAAAGAAAGTTTTTTTCAAAATATGTACATCTTAAATAAATAGTTTTCTTTCTCTTAACATTCCAACATTATTCAAAGTTAAATCCCTAATAATGAAACAAAAAGTTTACATAAATTAACACCACCAAGTTTTTGTGGACTCTACATTAAACGTTCAAAAAATATGCTTACTAACAGTACAAGAAATATGCTGCTAACAGCCTTTGAATTAAATTCAAATATTTCTATGTTTGAGAAATACACAACTAATGATCCTTGAATTATGGAGAAAATCAAGAGAGAAGAATCAAGGAACAACAAAATTGTATCCACATTGTTTATCAATAAAAACATTCTTATTTCTTCATATTTTATTTGTGTTTGAAATTTATCTCCCATTAGTAAAATTTGTTGCAAACAGAGTTATCAAGAGGATATAAAAACAAAGCAAAATTTAAGGATGATAGATTTGTCATACATCTTTCATATACAAAAGCTATCGACAGATAACATAGATCCTAAAAACTATTCAAAACGTAGTAAAATAATAATTACATACTCTAATTTAGAAACAGTCTCTTGCACAAATGTAAGGTAAGGTTGCGTACAACACACCCTTGTGGTGGGGCCCTTCTCCGAACCCTGCACATAACAAAAATTTTAGTGCGGAACTGTCCTTTTTCTTATTTATAAGCTAAAGCGTCAAATATCATAATTTTGTTTGATATCTATTCAAGAATCAAATCAATATAACGTTCATAAAGCTCCACAATTGATAATTTTATACCCAATAATGTTAGTAAATTAAGGTTTTACCGCTAATTCATATTACGTTCATTATTAGGTTTTTTTACAAATGCATTTTTCTAATCTAAGTAGGCATTTTCTGTTTAGATTCAAAATTTAAAATTTTTATATATAATATCTTATTATAAAATAATCTAAATGCGCATAAAATACTGATTGAATATCATCACCATACAAATATACTATGTGCGAACATAATAGATCAACGATTTTTCTAAATAGTAATCATATCATGACATGACATAATGAAAATTACCAATATTGAAATAATGAAACAATGGCGGTAGCACTTGTGCAACTACATTAACAACCTTAGACTTATCAAAAAAAATCTCACACCAATAAACTTAAACTTTGTAAAACTAAAACTCCAATAATTTCTCCAAAAATGAAGAAGTTCAAATTTAATTTCTAATATATTATTAAAAATAGAAATAATAAATTTGATCCATTTCTAAATAGGTAAATGCAATCAATTTAAAGTTAAGTAAAGTCCTTATTGGGGTCCTATGGTGTTTGTTTAGTAGAGCAAGATGTGCATTTTTATTATGTGTTAATTAATGAAAAATCAACCCCTTTTTAGCACTAATAAAGGATTAAAATAAGGAAATTCTATCTATCTATATAGAAATATTTATGTAGATTACTCCACCTTTGAAGAATGAGTCTGGATTTAAATTTAAATTCACATGTGCTAAACTTAATCTAATGCAACTAGCTAGGTTAAGTGTCCTGTAGTAAGACAAGTAGTTATGAATCCTGTAGATCATCCCCATAGGGTGGTGAAGAGAGTTTCGACTGGTAGAAAAAAATCACTTAGCCCCTTAGGGTTATCTTGCTTTTTGAAGAAGAAGTAGAAAAAGGAATAAATATAATTATAGTTTGATGTTTCGTTGCCATAGTAAATAGAAGAGAAAATTGAAACTTTTTCTTAGTTGGTTTGACAGTGTGTGGAGGATCAAAAGGTCCTATTCACTCTTTTTTTTTTTTTTTTTTAACTTTTGAAAGTTGTTGTTTTCTTATATTTATTGTTCCGTACAAAATTTCTTTGTTCATTAATCAATGGAAGAACCAATTAGTTGTAGCAGGAT
>NW_025878288.1:0-1369 GCF_002878395.1 Capsicum annuum
TGACTCTCGGGAGGGACAAAATTAGGTGTCTACATCATGCTCCCTTTGAATGTAAACACAAAGTGTTTTTAGACAAAGAAGTAGAGAACGAGATAATTTGTCCCGACCATTATTCAAAAAGAATAAAACAGAAGGAAGGAGGGAAACCAAGTCTTGACTTTGGACATCATAATCATCCTTAGTTATGAGGGATCAAGTTGCAGGTATCCCCAAAGACTGAAAGAAAAAAGAATATACCGAGTTGGAGAGTCGAGTGAGGCCCTGTCAAGGTTCCGGTCCGTGGCTCTGTCATTACATCGAAAATAAAAATTACCAGTTAAAACATCAGTGAAATTACAAAAGCCTATCTATGTAGCTTCTTTTGAAGTCTTGACTTGAGTTTCATCACCCTATTCTTCAGGCGGGATCCTGACTTGCAATTTTTTCAACTTGTTGACTACTTTCAGTTTCTTCAACATGTTCTCCATGTAGGCTCCTGACTTGCTATTTTCAATCTATTGACTTTTAACTTATTTTCCCTACTCTTCAAGCGGGATCCTGACTTTCGATTTCATCACCCTATTCTTTAGGCGGGATCCTGAAACCAAAATCAAAACTAGAACAAAAATTAATCAAAATCAAAACTAGAACTAAAAATATCCCACACAAAGATTATCATAAGGCAGTATTTCATTTTTGAAAGCGTGGTCCCATTTTTCAGGAAGGACCCGAATAGAAAGTAAAATCTCATTTTTCAGGAGGGTCCTGAATAGAAAGTAAAGTCCCATTTTTCAGGAGGGTCCTGAACAGAAATTAAAATCCCATTTTTCAGGAGGGTCCTGAACCTAAAGTAAATTCTCATTTTTCAGGAGGGTCCTGAACATAAGGTAAAATCCTATTTTTTAGGAGGGTCCTAAACAGAAAGTAAAATCCTATTTTTCAGGAGGGTCCTGAACAGAAAGTAAAGTCCCATTTTTTAGGAGGGTCCTGAACAAAAAGTAAATTCTCACTTTTCAGGAGGGTCCTGAACATAAAGTAAATTCTCATTTTTCAGGAGGGTCCTGAACATAAAGTAAAATCTCATTTTTAGGAGGGTCCTGAATAAAAGTAAAGTCGCATTTTTCAGGAGGGTCCTGAACAGAAAGTAAAATCCCATTTTTCAAGAGGGTCCTGAACAGAAAGTAAAATCCCAGATATGCCTTCCCAACGGTAAATGATCTTGCTGAAAAGAAATTTGCCCCTGTTTCATCAAAGAAAATTTTATCAGTTAAAAACTTAGTGGTAGTTTGCAATACTTTGGCTTTCCATACATCTGCTGCAACACTTGTTTCTTTTGTCCTTGTTTCAGATTGTTGACATTTGCCCCTGTCTCATCGCGTCATTGACTCAG
>NW_025878289.1:0-5000 GCF_002878395.1 Capsicum annuum
TGACTGACAATTCAAATTGAAAGTTATGAGATCATCCATAAATCTTGCCTTCCCTCTTTAGTGTTATAAGCATAAACCATAGCCATAATGAATGTTGTCTACATAAGATTGTTCTTCACTGTACATGTTATCAATTGTACCGTTGTTTCTAGGACACTTACATTGAAATAGTCTGCTCTCCAAGTTATCCAAATTCTCCCATTATAGTGAGAGCCAATATTTGTGACAAAGTGTGATCCTTCAAACATATTTTGAGCTATTTGATAAATGTTGCTAATTCTTATCTTAGTCTCCGGTAGTCCAAGTAACCCCACATTTTTATTATTGCAAAGAAACTTTACTTCCTTCTGAAGTTGATATTTGAAAAATTGAGTTTTAAAGTTGTGATTATTTAAATTTGAACTTTAAAATATTTGAAGTCAGTTTTTGAAAACTTGAAAATATTTGAAGATCAGATTTAAAAAATCTAATACATTTCATGGTCAAACAGATATTTGGAGATAATTTACAACAATCTACTCTCAAAATTTATGGTCAAACAGATATTTGAAGATAAATTTTAATATCTACTTTCAAAATCTATGGTCAAACAAATATTTGAAGATAAATTTTTAAGATTTTCTTCCAAAATTTATGGTCAAACAGATATTTGAAAACTCTCAAAATCTATAGTCAACAGATATTTGATGATAAATATTCAATATCTACTCCCAAAATTTATGGTCAAACAAATATTTGAATATAAATTTTCAATATCTACTCTCAAAATCTATGGTCAAACAGATATTTGAAGATAAAATTTTAAAATCCACTTCTAAAATTCATGGTTAAACAAATTTTTAAAGATTAAATTTTAAAATCTACCCCCTAAAATCATATTGTATTCATAGATGATAGATCTACCTTTGTGTGTGTATGTGAGTGTATATGTCTTCAAAGTAAAAATAATTGAATGTTGGTATGAAATGAAGTTCCTCATAGATTATTTTTCGAAATATTGTGAATAATATTCACTATCAAATATACTTGTTTGGATCACAATGATTTAAACAATAAAACCCATCTTTAAAGGTCAAGCAATTTATAAGAATAACTCTAAAGGTGGATGGTCTTCAATTTTTAATATCGATGACCATTTGCTTTATGATAAAAAATTCAAGACGTCAATATTCAAGGTTGTTAATATTTCTGTAACTCTTCTCATCTTCATTGCATGTAATTTGATTGACAAACAATTATTAGTAGCTTTTTGTGATATTTTAGAAAAATAAACTTTTTGGTTTTTAAAATTGTTTAGCAATTCTAATTAAATATAGTACAAATTGAGTGGTAATTTGTGAAACTGTATGCTGATAAACTGTTAATGGTGTTTTTCAAAATTATATCAGAAATTCAATATGATAAATTTCATATACACTAAAAAATTTGTTACCTCGTAAAAAATATTGACTGATGAAATAGTATTGTAGAGAAAAAGAAATTCTCTTAAGGATCGAAAAAAATTAGAAGCGCCTCTTCTTTCAAAGAGAGAATTAAGGACGCGTTAGAACCTATTTGGCCAAGTAGTTAAAAGTTGCTTATTTGTTTTATTAAATTAGATTTTCAAAAAAATACTTTTAAACAGAAAAGGAACAAACAGTATTTGGTTAATACATTTAAAATTGCTTTTGATAAGAATATTGTGGTTGGCTAATATTATTTTTAAAAAATACTTTATACACATATATTACCTACATTATCAGTTGTATTTGGGTTAAGTGGGCCAATACCCAACAGTTTCTTTTGGACCAGAGCTAGAAATGGGCTAAGTATTGAGTTTATTGGGCGTGGGCTCTTATTTGATGTGGGCTTGCTTATGCTATGCTACCGTTTGATCATAAATTTTGAAGTTGTGATTTTTTAAATTTAAAGTTGTGTTTCGCCATACATTTTACTTTGAAAAAGTTTGAAGTTTTGTAAGTGCAAGTCTGAAAAATTGTCTAAGTTAGTTAAGAACTTGAAAATATTTGAAGATCAGATTTTAAAAATCTAATACTCCCTCCGTTTCAAAAAGAATGATCTACTTTGACTTGACACAAAATTTAAAAAAATAAAGAAAACTTTTGAATCTTGTGGCCTTAATTAAAATTGTGTAAAATGAACCAAAATGCCCTTTAATCTTATGGTCCTAAACATGCCATGTGGAAAACTGAAATTAAAGTATTGCAAAAAAAAAAAAAGCGGTCATTCTTTTTGAAACGGTCTAAAAGGAAAGTGGGTCATTCTTTTTTAAATGGAGGGATTACTTTTTATAATCAGACAAATATTTGAAGTTAAATTTTTAGAATCTACTCTTGAAATCTATGGTCAAACAGGTATTTTAAGACAAAATTTTAAAATCTATGGTAAAACAAATATTTGAAGATATATTTTTAAAATCTACTCTCAAAATATATGGTCAAATAGATAATTGAAGATAATTTGTTAAAATATAATCTCAAATCCTATGGTCAAAATAAATATTTGAGGATAAATTTTAAAAGTCTACTCTCAAAGTTCATAGTCAAAGCTAAAACTGTTCTGCAAACTTTCTTTATTGAATTTTTATCCAAAGTGACAAAGCTCAGATTAAAAAAAATAATTTTATTTTTGATATTTTTTAACCACGATACATACATACACACACACACACACACACACACACACACATATATATATATATATTACTTACTGATTTTATACTCAATATTTATTCATTATATTCTGAATATACATCAAAGCATGCATGATTAGTGAGCTGTCAAAACTCAAAATGGACTGACCCTACCCAATCCTAACGAACTAAAAAATTAAATGAATTAGGACAAGCTAGCCCTTTTAACCAGACGACCTTTAAAATAGCAGCCCAACCCAACCCTAAGCGGGCCACGGTTGGCCCTTCAGAAAAATAAAAGGAACCTAAAACATGATAAAAAAAAATATTGTGAGTACTAGATCATCACCAATTTTTATGTTTTCACCTTAATGTGTCTCCCACTAGTTTTTAGCATGTTAAAAGCATTTTACTAATACCTTTGATTGTTATTAGCCCCTGACATTTACCGTAATAAGCAGAGAAATGGTGAGCAGCTACAAATTTCATAAAAAAAATTCTAATACGGTTAGATAATAAATACAAATATACACAAAGTATCTACCTAAAAGCAGTAAAATTCTAACATAAGAGAACCTAAATTTAAAGAAAACAATATTGCATTAAGCAAAGGCAACAAGTACTAAACTATCACGAGTAAAAGTAACTTTTTGAAGTTCACAATCAAGAGCAACTTATCAACCATTTTAAAGACACACTAAAAAATCTCAAAAAATTAGTAAAAACCAAAGGATAGAATAAAAAAATAAGTAGGTAGTTAGAAAAGATGCACAAAATCCTCATTCCTAACAAATAAATGACTAACTTAAAAATATTTAATAATTATTTTTTAATATCTTAGCCCACGAGCTGGTCTCTGAGGCTAACGAATTAGGCCTCTCAGACTGACGGGACAAGTAAAGCTAGACTTATAAGTCTTGTTTCTAAATGGACTGAAAAAACTTAGTGCAACCCTACTTAATTAAAGAGTTGGGTTGGGCCGACCTCACGGACCAAACCTATTTTGACAGCTCTAATTAGCACATTGATTTTCTACTTCTTTTCTAAGTCCAAAATTTCTGCAAAATTATGTGTTGAAGTTTCTTATGTAAATTGGAAAAATTTTATACATAGAGTTATTTAATATTCATTTTTAACATATATAATAACTTTTATAACATACACATACGATATCTACTCCTAATTAAAATAGCATGAATATAATGTCTAATTTTATTTTATGTATATGTTTTAAAATAGAAATTGAATGTATATATATATTTTCAAAGATGAAATTTATTTCTATACAGGATGTATTTCTTATAAAAATTATGACACAATATTTTAATATGACTGTTACTTACATTTTATATAGAGGCAATCGATTTATTTATAATAGTTGTCCAACGAAAAACCTCTTTAAATCAAGCAAGTAAGCCAAGCAAGTCAAGTCACTAATTTATTTGTTGATTTATTTATGAACAAATAAATCACTGAGTTAATCATGCATGCTTTTTATGTATATTTAGAATACAATGAATAAATATTCAGTATAAACTCGGTAAGTAATATATGCACATTGATTATATGTATCACGGTAAAAAATTATTAAAAAAAAATTAAAATTATTCTTTTATCGTGAGTTTTGTCACTTATGATAAAAATTCAAAAAAGAAAATTTGGTGTAGAACATTTTTATCTAGTGTTTTGACATGAATTTTTAGTAACTTTCATTAATCATCAAAAACGTCAATTACAACGCCCAATAGGTCAACATAACCTGCACAGTCTTACGCATCTATCTCAGAAAATAATATTCCTAATGGAAAAACGAATCAATATATTAATTGTATAACTTCTCAGTAACTAGTAGGAACATTTACTAAGCAAAATTTTTGTATAGCCCACTGCCCTTATAATGCTGACAGATGTAAGCTTCTTTGCCAGAACTTCTATAGTAACCTCCTGTTTCTCAAACAACCTCGTATTCCTCTCAATCCACAGAGTATAAACATATTCTGCCTTTGGTATTGGCAACGATCCATTGTTGTATCCAAGCCCCTGGAATGGATGGTAAATTTAGTCATAATCTGATCTTCAAATATTTTTAATTTTTCAAAAACTTGTTCAGACTAGTTTTTTTTATTTTCAAAAAAAAATAAAATTAAGTGAAATGCATGTCTAAATACACTTGCTCAGGCTAGTTTCTCAACAAATAAACTTATAATTTTCTTTATCTTTTCTCAAAAATTGAGTTATGGCAGAAAAAAAGTATCTAAGACATCAAAAGATTCCAATGAAGAAAATAAAAAACAGAGATAAAATTTGACCGTCGCTATAAAAATATTGTGTACCGGTCATCTTTGTTTTCTATTTGACCATTAGAATT
>NW_025878290.1:0-3675 GCF_002878395.1 Capsicum annuum
GGAGAGTCCTGAATAGAAAGTAAAATCTAATTTTTCAGGAGGGTCATGAACAAAAAGTAATGTCCCCTTTTTCAGGAGTGTCTTGAACATAAAGTAAAATCTCATTTTTTAGGAAGGTCCTAATCAGAAATTCAAATCCCATTCTTCATGGGGTTCCTGAACAAAAAGTGAAATCCTATTTTTTAGAAGGGTCCTGAACAGAAAGTAAAATCCTACTTTCAGAAGGGTCCTGAATTGAAAGTAAAATCTCATTTTTCAAGGGGGTCCAGAACAAAAGTAAAGTCCCATTTCCTAGGAGGGTCTTGAACAAAAAGTAAAATCCAATTTTTTGAAAGGGTCCTGAACGTAAAGTGAAATCCCATTTTCTAAGAGGGTCCTGAAAAGAAAGTAAAATCCCATTTATCAGGACAGTCCAGAACAGAAACTGAAATCCCATTTTTCAGGTGTGTCCTGAACAATTAGTAAAACCCCATTTTTCAACAGGGTCCTAAACATTATGAGAAATCCCATATTTTAGGAGGATCCTGAACAAAAAGTAAAATCCCATTTTTCAGGTGGGCCCTGAACAGAAAGTAAAATCTCAATTTTCAGGAAGGTCCGGAAAGAAAAGTAAAATCCCATTTATTAAGAGGGTCCCAGCAGAAAGAGAAATCCCATCTTTTAGATGTGTCTTGAGAAGTAAATAAAATCCCATTTTTCAGGAGGGTCCTGAACATAAAGTGAAATCCCATATCGTAGGAGGGTCCTTAACAAAAATTTAAATCCCATTTTTCAGGAGGGTCATGAATAAAAAGTAAAATCCCATTTTTCAGGAATCTTCTGAACATAAAGAGAAATCCCATATTTTAGGAGGGTCCTGAACAGAAAGTTAAATCCCATTTTTCAGCAAAGTCCTGAACAAAAGTAAAGTGTCATTTATCAAGAGGGTCCTAAACAAAAGTAAAATCCCATTTATCAAGAGGGTCCTGAACAAAAGTAAAGTCCTATTTTTTAGGAGGGTCCTGAACAGAAAGTAAAATCTCATTTTTCAGGAGGGTCCTGAAAAGAAAGTTAAATCCCATTTTTCAGGAGGGTTCTGAACAGAAAGTAAAATCTAATTTTCCAGGAGGGTCCTGAACATAGAGTGAAATCCCATTTTTCAGGTGTGTACTGAACAGAAAGTAAAATATCATTTTTCTGGAGTGTCATGAATAGATAGTAAATTTTTATTTTGTAGGAGGGTCCTGAACAGTAAGTAAAGTCCTATTTTTAGGAGGGTCCTGGACAGAACGTAAAGTCCTATTTTATAGGAGGGTCCTGGATAGAATGTAAAATACCATTTTTCTGGAGGGTCCTGAACAAAAAGTAAAGTCCCATTTTTAGGAGGGTCCTGAACAGAAAGTGAAATTTCATTTTTCAGGATGGTCCTGAAGAGAAAGTAAAGTCCTACTTTTTTGAAGGGTCCTGATCATAAATTGAAATCCTATTTTTCAGGAGGATCCTTAACAGGAAGTAAAAGTTCCATTTTTCAGGAGGGTCCTGAAAAGAAAGTAAAATCCCATTTTGTAGAAGGGTACTGAACAAAAAATTAAATCCCATTTTTTAGGTGGGTTCTGAACAGAAAGTAAAATCCTATTTTCTAGGAAGGTCCTGAACATAGAGTGAAATCACATTTTTCAGAAGAGTCTTAAAAAGGAAGTAAAATCCCATTTTTTTGGAGTGTCCTGAAAGGATTGTAAATTTCTATTTTCTAGAAGGGTTCTGAACAGAAAGTAAAGTCCCATTTTCAGGAGAGTCCTGGACAGAAAGTAAAGTCCCATTTTTCAGGAGGGTCCTAGATAGAAAGTAAAATCTCATTTTTTAGGAGGGTCCTAATCCTATTTTTCAGGAGGGTCCTGAACAGAAAGTAAAGTCCTATTTTTAGGAGGGTCCTAAACAGAATGTGAAATTCCATTTTTCAGGATGGTCCTGAACCGAAAGTGAAATCCTATTTTTCAGGAGGGTCCTGATCATAAATTGAAATCCCATTTTTTAGGAGGGTCCTGAATAGAAAGTATGAATCTCATTTTTGAGGAGGGTCCTGAAGGAAAGTAAAGTCCCAATTTTCAGGAGCGTTCCGAACATAAAGTAAAATTCCATTTTTCAAGAGGGTCCTAAAGGTAAAGAGATATCACAAATTTCCAGATGGGTCCTGAACATAAAGTAAAATCAAATTTTTCAGGAGGGTCCTGAACAAAAGTAAAGTCTTATTTTTCAGGAGGGTCCTGAACAGAAAGTAAAATCCTATTTTTCAGGAGGGTCCTGAAAAGAAAGTTAAATCATATTTTTCTGGAGGGTTTTGAATAGAAAGTAAAATCCCATTTTTTAGGAGGGTCCTGAACATAGAGTAAAATCCCATTTTACAGGAGGGTCCTGAACAGAAAGTAAACTCCTATTTTTCTGGAGTGTCCTGAATAGATAGTAAATTTCTAATTTGTAGGAGGGTGCTGAACAGAAAGTAAAGTCCTATTTTCAAGAGGGTCCTAGACAGAAAGTAAAGTCCTACTTTTTCGGAGGGTCCTGGATAGAAAGTTAAATCCCATTTTTCTGGAGGGTCTTGAACAGAAAGTAAAGTCCCATTCTTAGGAGTGTCCTGAACAGAAGGTGAAATTCTATTTTTCAGGATGATCCTGAACTGAAAGTAAAGTCCCATATTTTTGCAGGGTCCTGATCATAAATTGAAATTATTTTTTTCAGGAGGGTCCTGAACAGAAATAAAAATTCCATTTTTCAGAAGGTTCTTGAAATGAAAGTAAAATCCCATATATAAGGAGGGTCCTGAAAAGAAAGTGAAATCTTTTTTTTCAGGAGTGTCCTGAACAGAAAGTAATATCCCATTTTTAAGGAGGGTCCTGTATAAAAAGTAAGATCCCATTTTTTAGAAGTGTCCTGAACAAATAGTAAAATCCTATTTATTAGGAGGGTCTTGAACAGAAAGTAAAAACCCATTTTTCAGGAGGGTCCTGAAAAGAAAGTAAAATCCCATTTATCAAGAGGGTCCTGAATAGAAAATTAAATCCCATTTTTGAAGAGTGTCCTGAATAGTAAGTAAAATTCCATTTTTCAGGAGGGTCCTGAACATAACGCGTAATCCTATATTTTAGGAAGGTCCTGAACAGAAAGTAAAATCCTATTTTTCTGGAGCGTGCTGAATAGATAGTAAATTTCTATTTTGTAGGAGGGTCCTGAACAGAAAGTAAAGTCCCATTTTTAGGAGGGTCCTGGACAGAAAGTAAAGTCCTATTTTTCAGGAAGGTCCTAGATAGAAAGTAAAATACTATTTTTCTGGAGGGTCCTGAACAGAAAGTAAAGTCCCATTTTTAGGAGGGTTATGAACAGAAAGTAAAATTCCATTTTTCAAGATGGTCCTGAATAGAAAGTAACGTCCCATTTTTCTGGAGTGTCCTGATCATAAATTGAAATCCTACTTTTCAGGAGGGTCCTGAACAGAAAGTAAAAATTCCATTTTTCAGGAGGGTCCTGTAAAGAAAGTAAAATCCCATTTATTAGGAGGGTCCTGAAAAGAAAGTGAAATACTTTTTTTCAGGAGTGTCCCAAACAATAAGTATATTCCCAGTTTTAGGAGGGTCCTGAACATAAAGAGAAATCCCCTATTTTAGGTGGGTCCTAAACAGAGTAAATTCTCTTTTTTTAGGA
>NW_025878291.1:0-4652 GCF_002878395.1 Capsicum annuum
TAAATACCTGAATGGAGGATAACTTGGAATGAAGCTATATTTGATGAAATCCTCCAAGGAAGGAATGGGCGACACTGCATTTGAATGATAGCTTGAGCTTCAAGAGAGTATGGGCGTCCATTTGCATTATTTTGGCTCTTGGGTCACTTTTGGACCCAATAGCATTTAGGGTCACTTTTGGGCTCATCTTGTAATAAGTAGCTCATGGCTATAAATAGCTAGGTTTTCCTTCAATTTAGGTAATTAATGGATGATGATGTTTTGAGTACAATTGGAAGTGTTTTTATTGAAACTTGTTGAGAGTTTCTTTGGTTGTCTAGAAAAGTGGGTTGCTTGGGTCCATTCTCGTGAGGTCCTCGTAGGAGATTGGTGCTTGTGATATTTCGATAGGGAGGTTTTCGAGTTTAATATACCCTTAGGTTATCCTGTCCTTATCATTTTGTGTCAATCTATATATCTTTTACTTTATTATCTCGTTTCTTTGTTTTCTCATATTTTCGTCTTTCGTATCTTGTCTTGTATAATTTAGCTACTAAATTGTAGTTACGTCTTCTAATTAAGCAAACTTTTGCTATAATGCCACATTTATTATCTAAATTTTAGCTATTTCCAAAATTTTGCCAATTTATTACCTTGCTTCTTCCAGAAAATTTCACTGATAAGTACTAAACATGAGATATTATCCCAAATGGTAATTTTCTAATGCTATATTGCACAATGCAAATCCCAAAATTCATTCGGCAACTAAAACATAATGAAACTTATATTATCAACTAGTGAATTTATCCGCACTTCTGTAACACGTTAGAAAATTTTTGAATTTAGGTTTAATACTATAGACGAGTATAACTCCAAGTTCATAAAGAGTACTACTGTATGAACAATTATTAATTCTCCAAGTTGCTTTTTGTGGAAAAAAAAAAATCTAAAGGAATGTCTACTTACTCTTTTGTTAAGTTTGAACTTTGGGAGTTGGTGGGGGCCACTATGCCACTATATATATAATTTACCCAAAATGGTACATAAGTGGAAAAAAATAAAATAAAAATATAATTAAGGGAAGGACACTTCTTTGGAAGGCATTTCCACAAGCAAGGAACGACCCCTTAATTCTTCTTCTCTTACTCAACAAAAATTGCAATTAAAAGGGAATTAAGGAGATTATAATCGTAGGGAGGATATTCTTATCCTTGCGGAGTATATATGTCAAAGAGCTTTGTGGAAGTTTCGGAAATTTTCAAGAATTTGATTTATAAAATCTATAGTGGAAGTTGAATTTCAAGAGGTAAATTATCTACCCCTTCCTTGAATTTTGTCACATCCCTTTTTCGTAGTCCAAAAGATTAATTTTAAGTTCGAAAGGATTTTTACTATTAAGTGACAAAATGAAGATTTATTTCAAAAAAGGATTCACTGTATTCAAAACTCAGAGTCACCACTTGGTATAAATCGGGTGTGCAAAGTCACCCGTGGATATCCTTTTTCAAAACGGTTTTGACTTTGTAACACTGATCCGCGAACAGAGACTCCGACTTCGGAATTCTGTTGACCGAGGGGAAGGTGTTAGGCACCCCTCGATCCCGTGGTTTGACCACGGTCGCTTGGTGGAGCATATCGACTAATTTAACATTATAAAATGTATAAACCACATAAACACACAAGACAAACAAACAAACAAATCAAACAAAATTCAAAAACCAAAGTAATATCCAGTCCGAATTATACAGTCCAAAAATAGAACAATACAAAAATAGAAATCCTATTTAGACTAATCCTAAACTATACTCCAATGTTTTACCCGATGCCTCGGGCCTTCATCACGAACCTCCTTTGCATACATGATACGTCAGGACATTCCCCGGTGAATAGATACACGTACCTCGGGGCATTCCCCGGCCAAATGAGTACAACTAAATTAAATGTGATAAAACAAAACCATTCCGACACATATTCAAACATGCCATCAATCCACCATGCCTAAATTTGCTTACCCGAACTACCGTTTGCCTAT
This sequence comes from Capsicum annuum, assembly GCF_002878395.1. Classification (NCBI taxonomy): domain Eukaryota; kingdom Viridiplantae; phylum Streptophyta; class Magnoliopsida; order Solanales; family Solanaceae; genus Capsicum; species Capsicum annuum. The sequence continues at coordinate 2,012 of NW_025878291.1, forward strand.
TCATTCTCGACTAAAGACATAATTCTATCACATTTTATATCAACAATAAATCAAAATTAATCCAAATCTACCTTTTCGTCCATTTTCAATTTCCAACCCAACTTTATTTTTATCAATCGCACCATCAAAATTACTCAAATTCGTTCCGCATATTAACAAAATCACATCGTCAAGCACATAATCAAAACATCAACAAAGTCCAACAATCATAATCACAACATCAATATACTAAATTAAAATAAAATAAGAAGCAAGAGTTGTAGAGATGGACCTTCCGATAATCGACTTTAGTTGATAATAAGATTAAGGAAGCCTGACCTTGGGATTTCGAAAAGAACCTCAACTGCGATGACTCCGACTTCGATATCGACAAACTCAACACCGCAAGAATGATCTCGATGGACTGATTATATGAACAGAAAACCAAATCCTCAAACTCGGAACAAAACTGATGAACCTGGAACCCGATTTTGAAAGGAATCACTGAGACAAATGAACTTAAAACCCCCAAAAAATGATAGAACATCGAAGCCCAGCGTAGACCGAGCTTCAGTGAGCTTTGACGACAGTAGAAACGATGGGTTAAGACAAATTCTAGCGCGTTTTGACGTTTTCAGGCCGGATTTGCTCAGAAATAAAAATGAAAGAGAGAAATCTCAAGATTTTGAGAGCTGGAATGGTCGCCCAACAAATCAAAAGTTGATTCTGACTAACGGTACATCGGAGCTCCGGCGAGCTCAGACGGCGGCAAAAAAAACTAAAGAAATGAGTCGAATTCCGATCGGATTTGCCTGAAAAATCAAGAAACTGAAAAGATTTTAGAGATTTTGAGTTTGTTTGGATCAATTGGATGAGCTAGAACCGATTCCGACAAAAATTTTGCCAGAAAAGAATGATAAACGAGCCAGAATAGATCTGGTTTTGCTGCTTCTTCACTAGTTTCCTTGCTCAAATCAATCTTTCTTTTCCCTTCTATTTTTCTCACTCAATCACTCAGCTACTCCTTTCGTCTATCTCTCTCGCGTCTCTCTCTCCCTTTTTCGATCAGGTGTGTGGCTGTGTGTGCGAGTGGTTTGGAAAAAAAATAGGAGGGTGTCTAGTATTGCTGTGAGGATCTTTTCTATGTCTTCTACTGTGTGTGATGTGAGTGAAGAAGAAAAGAAGACATGGGGGTCTCTGTGTATTCTATGAAGAAGTGGAAGAATGGAGTGTTTTTCGAATTGTCTTGAGTATGTGAATTTTTGTTGCCTGTGAGTGATGTTCTATAAGTGAGAAGAAGAAGAAGAAGCAAAAAAAATCCCCTCCCCTATGCGTGCACTGTGTGTGCATAAATAGCCAAAAGGAATCTTTCCTTTCTCTAAGTGGTGGGCTCCTTTTATATTTTTGCTGTTTTGTGAGTTGGTTAAAAAAATAAAATAAAAGATGATGTGGGGTAGGGTAGGTAGAGTATGGGGTGGGGTGGTGATGTGTCAAAAGTTGTTAGAAGTTTGTTATTTTTGTATTTTTGTGGGGAATAATTAGATGGGTGAGGGTGCACGGTAGGATAAAGTAAAAATGGGTAAAAACGATATCGGGGAGGGACGAAATTAGGTGTCTACATCATGCCATCTTTGAATGTAAACATGAAGTGTTTTCAGACAAAGAAGTAGATAGCGAGACCAAATTTTGACCCGACCATTATTCAAAGAAAGAAACCGAAAGAAGAAGGACAACCGGGTTTTGACTTAAGACATCCTACCTACTCAAGTTATGAGAGAATCAAGTCATGGGTATTTCAAAGGATTGAAAAGAGAAGGACTATACCGGGTTGGAAAGTCGAGTGAGGTTCCATCGAGGTTCTGGTCCACGGCTCTGTCATTACATTAAAATGAAAATTACAAGTTAAAACATAAATGAAATTACAAAAATCCTATCTATACAGCTTCTTTTGGACTCTGGACTTGAGTTTCATCACCCTATTCTTCAGGCGGGCTCCTGACTTGCTATTTCTTTAACTTGTTGCTTGCCTTTCAATTTCTTCACCCTGTTCTCCAGGCGGGTTTCTGACTTGCTATTTCATCAACTTGTTGCCATGCTTTCAACTTCTACACCCTGTTCTGTAGGAGGGCTCCTGACTTGCTATTTCATCAACTTGTTTCTATGCTTTCAATTTTTTTTCACCCTGTTCTGTAGGCGGGCTCCTCACTTGCTATTTTTCAATCTGTTTAACTTTCAATTTCTTCATCTTATTGCTTGGTTTTCCATTTATTCGCCCTGTTCTTTGGGCATGCTCCTGAAATCACATCAAAACAACAAAAAAATTATCCCAAACAAAGAAATGTATTTTCTATGATTAATTGGAATGACTCGACTAAAAGGTACGTCTTATAGGAATCAAAGGGGATGACTCGACTAAAAGGTACGTCTTATAGGAATCAAAGGGAATGACTTGACTAAAAGGTACGTCTTATAGGAATCAAAGGGATGACTCGACTAAAAGGTACGTCTTATAGGAATCAATAGGAAAGACTCGACTAAAAGGTACGTCTTATAGAAATCAAAGGGAATAACTCGACTAAAAGGTACGTCTTATAGGAATCAATAGGAATGACTCGACTAAAAGGTACGTCTTATAGGAATCAAAGGGGATGACTTGACTAAA
>NW_025878292.1:0-1793 GCF_002878395.1 Capsicum annuum
TTTTTTTTCTCTTTCTTCTTTCTCTTTTCAATTTTTTTTCGTTGTCTTTTTTTTCATTTTGTCCTTTTCTTTTTCTTATTCTTCTTTTCCTTTTTTATTTTTTCTCCTTTTATTTTTTTCTTTTATTTTTTTTCCTATTTTCTATTACTCTTCTTTTTTTTTTTGTATTTTTTCTCACATTTTTTCTTCTTTTCATTTGTGCGAACTAGTAAACATAAATACAAGTGCTAACTATAAAATATAAATACAAAGGTAAATTATAACATACAAATATAAGTGGGAACTATAAAATACAAATGTGAACTATAACATATAGATACAAGTGTGAACTATCATTCGTATTTTTTAATTATTGAAAAGGAACAATTAATTTTTTTTTACGAATATTTGTTTGTATTTATTTATACGAGTTATATTTATTGATAAAATAAATACAATTCAAAATTTTATAAAAATACAATATGTATTTGTATTTTTAAAATCATTGGTTTCATTTGTTTGTAATTGTATTTGTATCAAGTGATATTTATTTATTTACAAATACGAATAATAATTTTGACATACAAATACAAAACGGTACATTTGTATCAAATGATACACTGCATATTTATATATTTTAGAATCAAGAAAATACAATTAATGCATTTACTTTTTTGTATACAAATACAAATGATAAATTGTACATAATCACGGCTAAATACAATATGCAATCAACTTACAAATACAAATACAAAACAATTCTTTAAAAATAAAATGACATCGACGAAAATAGAATACAAATACAAATATAATCTAAATATACAAACACAATAATATCACAATACAAATATAATCCAATATAATATACAGTTAAATATAAAATACAAATACAAAACAGTTCTTTAAAATAAAAGTGCGAATTATATAAAATATAAACGATGATGCGAACTAACAAATACAAATACAAGTCGAACTATAAAATATAAATATAAACGCGAACTACAAAATACAAGTACAAGTGCGAACTTTGAAATACAAATACAAATATAGTTGTGTCAATGAATATAAAAATATAAATGACGGTGTGACTACAAATAGATAAATAATAATGGTATTTACGTTATCATCAATGACTTATGCTTGAGTAGTTATATTTTTTAAAAATACAAAAAATATAAAATAGAACAAAAAAATAAGTATAAAAAAGAAAACAAAAAAAAAGAAAAAAATAAAGAGAGAAAAAAATATAAAAAAACAAAAAAAAATAAAAATAGGAAAAATTAGAAAAAGAAGATAAAACGAGGAAAACACGAAAAAGAAGAAAGATAAAAAAAATAAAAAGTAAAAAAAATGGTCGTGTTTTTGGCAAGACTAAATATATAGTGTATTTATGTTTTTATGAATACAGACCACTAAGTAAAAGTGAATTTTACGACTGTAAATCGAATATAACAGCTAAATGGTATTGTATTTATATTTTATATGAATACAGAATATTGATAAAATCGAATACAACGGCTGTAAATTGAATACAACAGCTATAAATGGTAATTATGTAAAATATGACTATGAAAGGTGAGTTTTTAAGCAAAATGTAGCTATTTTTGAAAGATCCCCTTAATTTTATGGGCGGCTAAAAAAATATTATTTCTCTAACTAAATCAAAATGGAATTAATTATTTTTTCATCTTTACCATTATGCTAATAAGAACTGAGAAAAATTGATGTGGTAAAGAAAGAGTATTAAATTGAAACTAAAGTAAATTTTATGCACAGTTAGTGTATCAAAAAAATTTGCACCATCAGATAAATCA
>NW_025878293.1:0-1302 GCF_002878395.1 Capsicum annuum
AGTCTGATAGATTCTATTTTTCTCTTTCTTTAATAGAAAGGAGGGGGATCAATTTTCTTTTAGAGCCGTATGATCAAAAGATGCCTGTACGGTTGTTCAATTCTATCTTTTTTCTATTCTTTATCTTTCTTTTCTCTTTGCTTTATCATACGAGATAGGAGAAGATTTTATTTTGTTATATCATCAGGGTAATGATGCATCAACCTGCTAGTGGTTTTTATATGACACAAGTAACCGAATGTGTCGTGGAAGCGGAAGAACTGCTGAAACTGCGTGAAACCCTTACAGGGGTTTATGTACAACGAACGGGCAAACCCTTCTGGGTTGTATCTGAAGATATGGAAAGAGATGTTTTTATGTCAGCAACAGAAGCACAAGCTTATGGAATTGTTGATCTTGTAGCGGTTTAATGAAAATAACATGGGTTTCGTGCAAATCACAGATTTGTGATTTTATCTTCGAATTGAATATTCTATTAAATTGAATATTCTATTAAATAGAAGTAATTCATCATCATTCGGTTAGGATCAATCTAAACCAACCCATCACATTATGTATACGATTCAACATGCCAACTATTAAACAACTTATTAGAATTACAAGACAGCCAATCAGAAATGTCATGAAATCCCTTGCTCTTCGGGGGTGCCCTCAGCGTCGAGGAACATGTACTAGGGTGTATGTGCGACTTGTTTAGATCACGAGCTGGCACAAAAGAAAGAAAAAGACTTTTACAGTATCAATGATCAATACCGGTGAATGGGATAGGATGGAAAAAGGAACTCCATTCATTATTAAAAAAAACTCTATCATATCCCTCTATTGTGTATGAAGTTTATGGTTTTCGTTGGTGTAAATCCAATCAGCTGAATTTAAGATGATAAGAAATTCTCCATTGGTAACAAATGGTTATCCATTAAGTGGAGGAAATCTTATTTTAAAAGCATAAAACATAAAGATTAGTTAGGCTCCCAATCTGGCAAGAACGGACTAAGAGGGTCAGCTACCCAGCAAACTTTCATAATTAAATACCGTTACTTTATAGGTAGATCGGATTGTGAAAGACCTATTACTGGATAATTCATGGGTAGATCCAAAACGCGTGAACTATACAAGTTCCCAATAACATCAATTAGTTGATTAAATATATATTAAATTAAAGTCTAAAGTAAAGGCTCCGGTGTATAGAGAAGACCTCACCGTTTAAGAAGTAACCATAGAAACGAAGGAACCCACTATTTCTTTTTTTATTTCTTTTATTTAATATATTTTTGATACCTAGGAAAATACAATTTCTTATTT
>NW_025878294.1:0-3943 GCF_002878395.1 Capsicum annuum
ATGAAGCTAAATTCATGAAGAAAATCTAAAAATCAACTAAAATCAGTAAAGAAAAATTAAAAATCGAAGCAAAATCGATGAAAAAATTAAAGATGACTGGGGTGCGGGGGTGTGGGGTCTTTGAAGAAGATAAAGAGGGGAAGAAGAGTGGCGGGGTGAGTGGGGTGTTTGAAGAAAATATTAGCGGGGTGCGTGGGGTAGGGGGTAAAGGGTGGGTGGGGTGTTTTAAGAAGAAGACTGGTAGGGTGGGGGTGGCGGGTGGGTGGACTAGTGGGGGTGGGGGTGGCAGGTAGGTGGGCGGGGTGTTTGAAGAAGAAGGTTGGTGGGGTGCGTAGGTTAGGGGGAGGGGATATTTTTTATTTAAATAAATTATTTAAAAATTATTTGGGTATTTTTTATTTAAAATTAATTATTTATAAATTATTTGGACAAAAATGACACGTATCCGCATTATATTCGTCACTTTCCACCTCAGCGGAGAGTGTGTTTCACACACTAAAATTATTTTGCTGATTCAGCAAAATGTGTTATAGTGACACACTTGAAGGCCACTTGAGGTGCCAAAATGGAACAATGTCCACTTGAGGTATCTAAGTGAAAAATGGTACGTTCCTATGGGTTTTGCCTTTAGTAAAAGACGTGCATACATTGAATGGTACGTATATATGTGTATATATTTTCTAAAATAGTATATATTTAACGTATACATGTGTATATATTTTATAAATTAGTATATAACTATGTATTTAGTGTGTGTATATATTTTAGTATATATATATATATGTATATATATTGAAGTATATGTTTTATTTAAAGAAGTACATACATTAAATGGTACGTATATGTGTATATATATTTTCTAAAGTAGTATATATTTAAAGTATACAAGTGTATATGTTTTATAAATTAGAAAACAACTATATATATAGTGTGTGTATATATTATAGTATATATATATTGTAGTATATTTTTTACTTAAAGAAGTACATACATTAAATGGTGCGTATATATGTGTATATATTTTCTAAAGTAGTATATATTTAACGTATACATGTGTATATGTTTTATAAATTTGTATATAACTATATATATAGTATGTGTATATATTTTAGTATATATATAGTGTAGTATATGTTTTATTTAAAGAAGTACATACACTGAATGGTACGTATATGTGTGTATATATTTTCTAAAGTAGTATATATTTAACGTATACATGTGTATGTGTTTTATAAATTAATATATAACTATATATTTAGTGTGTTTATATATTGTAGTATATATATATTGAAGTATATGTTCTATTTAAAGAAGTACATACATTGAATGGTACATATATATGTGTTTATATTTTCTAAAGTAGTATATATTTAACGTATACATGTGTATATGTTGTATAAATTATTATATATATCATTATATTGTAGTATATATCTTGTAGTATATGTTTTATTTAGAATAATATATATATTTAACTAATGTATAGTCGTATACACGATTACATGTATAATTATGTATATGTATTATGTGTATATATTTTTTAAAGTCTAATGTAATATATACTATATATATAGTGTATATGTATTGTTTAACGTATTTAAAATGTATATATGTGGGCACATATAGTGTATATTGGAGAATTTTTTTTTTTTTGGTTTTTGAACGGTTTTGATTGGATTTTTAATCGGTTTTAATCGGGTTTAGGTGGATTGGACCGGATTGGATTAAGTGAGCCAGTTCAAGGTTGTTTTTAAAAATTTTACCGTTAGGTCCGGAACCGGACCGGCCCATTTAACCAGGCCCGAATCCAAACCGACCCACTAACCGACTAAAATTCATGGGCTGATTCCGAGTTGATCCGGCCCAACCTACTTAACACCCTTAGCCCTACCTTATCAAACCACATGTTAGATTGGTGCGACACAACAGTCCCAGCTCATATTGACGGCTGAATTCAAACAGAACTTGATTTGATAAAAGAATTATTCTGATGGTAATCCATAATTAATAAGCTGATTGAAAATATGAATACCATATGTAGTTGGTATTACAAGAAAGGAAAATCCTACGAATACTTAAAAGGTCATTATTAGTTTGGAATTTTAGTAGCTTGAACTTACAGTTGCTTAGGTTAGCTGTCCCAATAAATGAAAGAGTAAGGGCTTGTTTGGATTGATTTTTAATAAGGAGCTTATAAGTCAAAAGTTAAATTCATAAGTTGGCACTATGTTATTTTTGGCTTATTTTGACACTTTTTGATTTAAAAGTAAGTGCTTAAAAATACTTTTTTACTTTGCCAAACACTACTAAAACTGAAAAAGTGTTTAAAAGTTAAAAACACCTAAAAATAAGTCAATCCAAACACCCACTAAAACATCTAATACCCTCCTGAACTATGACCAAATTTGCTACTCCAACTTCACAAGGGTCTTATTACCCTCCAATTCAATTTTAGTGTATTTTTGTCACCGTTTTAGCTGATGTGACACCTTTTTAGCTGATATGACACCTTTGATATGGGCCCCATTTTTGTCAACAAAAAATGGTGGAAAATACGTTAAAATTGAGTTCAGAAATAATAAAATTCATGTGAAATTGAAGTGTGTCATAACAACTTTGACCATAATTCAGCAAGGTACTCGCTCATCTCTAAATGAAATATTATCTCCTTTGGCAGTAGATACTCTTTGTCCCTAGTAGAACCTACCTTAGTCACATTGACATCAACATAGATTATAGATACTCTTTTGTCTAGTGTCTCTACCAAAAGAACTTGTTTTACCGATGGGATTTACCTAGAAACATCCCTCGCCAATCAAGATTCTGCGAGTGCTGCCATCGATATAAAGCGCCTAGGTTATATGAACCTCGCTAAATATTAGCAAGGAGACTCTCATTGAATACCGAACGAATCACTCGCGCATCCATCATATTTTCTATCACAACGTTCAGGAAAAAATAATATCGCAAGGAACTCTCTCGGTATATTAAAAAGTACTAAGGTAGTATGAAAATGAATAATAAAACTCTTCGGATTTGTGAAAATGGGCAGGTAAACTGAAATATTTATTTTTAGTATAGAGCCCAAGTAAAATGAAACAGAGGAAATCTATAATATTGATGTATTATTTATTGAAGGACGACCATCGATGAATAAAAGTTACTATACACAATTACTGAGGGATCTAACAATTGATAACATCGATATTGTTTTATTTTAAAGAAAATATATAATATAATTATTTATTAAATACAGAATTATAAATCTTTAATTTAGCGAGAGGCTTCCTCGATACTTTAAGAAAGAAAAACCCAAAATAGTTATACTACTTTATTTAAGGACTCTATTGGTACATTTACTTCATTTCCATTTATGTTTTATTAATACAGCGGTGGTGTTCATTAATCATTGGTACCGGAAAAAAAAATTCATACGGGCAAAGGCAAAAAATGCCCCTAATAAATAAATATTACTTTGAACAAGGGAGACTCTCAGCAATATTAATTTTTTTTAAATTATTTAACAAGTGTGTCCCTTGTTATAGTACATTCAATGCCAGCTTTTTAAAAGTCTCCATGCTATTGTTGGTTGTTTTTGAATCTGTAAAGAATATTTCCTGCTTTCAACCAATTTATATAAGAGTTTAGGTAGTGTGCAGTGACAGTGTTTAGCGCTTTTTCTATATATAAGAACGTTGACTTGCAATAGAAATAACTCTTCATAACAAATTTTATAACGTAAAATTCAAGAAAATTGAGTAATATTTTGTTGTAGAGAACTAAATTGCACCTAAATTGATACTTATCTCCAGAGACTCTCAATAGATTTGGTGGTCTAAAGTTAAACCATATTAAAGATCCTTAAACTTCTTTTATAAACAATTGGGTTAGGAGCCCTCCGATGATGTTTTGCTCCGGTATTCCTCAATGATGGTATGAGACT
>NW_025878295.1:0-1569 GCF_002878395.1 Capsicum annuum
TCCAGCCCCCCACCCCACCCCAACACTCTTCCAACCCCCCACCACCTTCACCTTTTTATTTTTTATTTTAATTTTCCCTTAATTCAATTCTTCTCATTATTTTTGAATTTAAATTTGAATTTTTTTTTATTTTTTGAGGATTAAAATTTAAATTTTAATTGAAAGTGAGTGATAGTGAATATTGAAAAAAGTTAGTGAATTTCGCTTGAAAAAAACTAAACTTTTTGTGAATTTGTTAAAGATATTCAAATTTACAAATCAAAAATTTATTATGTTTGTATATTGAATTTATAGTTAAAAATTTAAATTAGTTGAAGAAGAATTTTAATTATTTGGAATGGATTTGATGTTTAATTTGTGAGCAAAATAAAAACATGATATTCAAATTTTTCTTACTTAATTAAATTAATTTTAATATTTAATTTGTTATTTAGCATTTTAAAAATGACTTGAAATTTAATGTAATACTTTTTTTTATTTTTTTTTAAAATGACATGACAGATGACGCGACAGATGTGGCAGACGTGACAGCTGACGTGGGGAGAGTGTGTTACACTCACCAAAAAAGGGTTTAAAATATTGCTTTTTGGTGGATTCAGGGGTCCAGATGACAAACATGTAAGTAGAAGTGTCCAACTTACAAAACCAACATAGTACAGGGGTCCAGAAGAGCATTTTGGCACATAATATTGGTGGATTTAGTTTAATTGATGGAGAACCGACATAGTACAAGGGTCCAGAAGAGCATTTTGCCACATAATATTGGTGGATTTAGTTTAATTGGTGGAGAACTATGTTGGAAAAAGGCATCGTTTCCACCCCAAACTATACTCGAAAAGTCTAAGCTACACCTAAACTATACTAGTGACCTATTACACACCTTAACTATAAAAAAAAATACCTTTTTACACCCTGTTAGGCATTACACCACTTGCATGTGGTGTGGTGTTTTTCACGCACTGCCACGTCAGTGCCACATCAGCATCATCCGAAAAAATAATAAATTTATTATTTTCATAAATTATTTTTTTTTCTTTCTTCTTTTTAATTTAAATCCTTTTTCTTTCTTTTTTTCTTCTTCATAAATTCTTTTTTATTTAAATAATTATGTTTTTTTCTTCAATGTCCAAAACCATGGAAGTGCAGGTATTCTTCAATGTTCAAAATCATCTTCTTCAATGTCCAAAACCACCTCCTCCTTCTTCAATGTCCAAAACCATCTTCTTCTTCAATTACCAAAAAGAAAAAAATTAACGGGATCATATTCTTAACGGGAAGATGATATAAAATCAATACACCCAAGCAACAACTTCATTCAAATTCAATGCCATCTTCTTCTTCTTTTTCTTCAATTTCTTCAATGTCCAAAACCATCTTCTTCTTTTTCTTCAATTTCCCAACGACCATAATGCCATCTTCTTCTTCCATTGTTCATATAAAATCAATCCACCAAAGCAACAACTTCATTCAAATTCAATGTCATATTCTTCTTTTTTTTCTTCAATTTCTTCAATGTCCAAAATCATTTTCTTCTTTTTCTTCAATTTCCCAACGACCACAATGCCATCT
>NW_025878296.1:0-1250 GCF_002878395.1 Capsicum annuum
TTACCACAAAGCATCCCTTCTAATATTGATACACCATGTCTATTTTGGTGGATATTCATGCTCAAAACACAACTTCCCTCTGGCAAAACCTTATTTGATATATTAAATGAAACTATAAAATACTTAGATGAAATATCAATAGTGATCCAATGAAATGTGTCATGATGAAATGTCGAAGAGTCTAGATTATAACATACACGATTGTGAATGCCACGTGGATGGCTATCAATTTTTCTTCAAGAATCACTCTTTAGTGCAAGGATTTTACTATGTGGGTTGCAACCATTATTAAGTGTTGTCAATCTTATATAGTCATCACTAGTCTAGTCATATCTCAGGCTGTAAGTGCTATTGAATGATAAAGAAGAACAATAGAACAAAAACGTGTCAACCTTATCGCATAGAATATGACATTTATTAGAATTTTGGCTATTCTTGGCATGATTCCAATGCTTTGTCTCAAAGTATAGGGTTTTGAAATTAATATCTTCCAAGATCTCGAAGCACATTTGAATCGAAGAATGGACTGTAAAGGTAGCCTCATGAGGATTTCCATAATAATATCCTTTGGCAAGTGCATGTACATGGCCTAGATAGGAAAAGACAAGTAGGTTATAAATAGTTCACTATATATGGCATAGGCTCTTCACTTCATTGTCTTATTAGCCAGGTGCTCGTCAATGATGAAAGTCATTGAACTTCAGACTCGGGTGAAAAAATAGGGCTAGGACCCTGGAGGGCTTCAGAGACTGGGGAAGACAGGTGGATTGTAAAGTTAGGCTAGGGGCAAATCGAAGACCTATCAGGATGGGACATGGACGAGCTTCAACTGGGCCAGCATTAATGAAAATGGATTAACTTCCTCAATCGCATCATTAACCGATATACATACAAAATCTAGGAACAAGTATCAAAGAAGAAAGCTACAACAATTAGAGAAAAATAGATTTTTCAAGTATAAAGATATGGGCTGGACTGATTTTACTTGAGGTCCCTAGTAAATTCAGCCCAAAGTTAAATGGGCCTATTAATATGTTCCAATCATTATGTATATTAGGAAACACAATTTTGTATTTGTTATACACCATTGTGTCTTATTTATTTATGGATTTGTATTATTATGGTCCATGGCTCAGAGGTTTAGTTCACCAATATTCAACCACCAACTAAAAAAAAAGATACTATTAGACAAAATTATATGAGCTTAACTTATAACTTACATGATTATGTAAAAAGAAATTACACCATCG
>NW_025878297.1:0-1841 GCF_002878395.1 Capsicum annuum
TATCACTATTAAAAATCAAATTAAAATGATGCAATATGAAAAATTAGCAGATTATTAAAAGGAAACCAAAAACTTATAAAATGATGATATCTTAGAGAAAAATTAGTAAAAACAACATACAACAAAGCTAAAATAACACATTTTTTTGAAGCACTTGGCACAGTCTATGTTTTGAACTAAAAATAAACTACAACAAAGCTAAAATAGCAGGTTCCGTAGTTTCTTACTAAAAATAAAATACAACAAAGCTAAAATAGCAGATATTTATCAAGTTTTATTCACTATCTATGTCTTCTTCAAACTCTTTTTCTTCATCCTCCTCCTTAGTTTCCTCGATTTTATATTCTTCTTCTATACATCTATCTTGAATTTCATGATGCTCTTCAAATAAACCATCATTAAGAGGTTCATTCATTTCAAGTACACCCCTATTTGGATCATGCAATAGAATATCTTCATCTACAGAAACAGACATATCTATCTCATGGACTTCAACTTCTTCAACTTAAAAAGGAACATTCAGTTCTGAAGTTATCACCACTTCCTCAACTGGTAATTCAATAACATTTCAAGGTTTGACCTTCAATACAGCTAGCCAATCTTCTTTGTCCTTTTTCTTACTTGGATAAGGTACATAACATTCTTGCAATTTTGTCCTTTTTCTTGCTTGGATAAGGTACATAACATACTTGCATTGCAAGAATAAAAGGCTTATACTTTTTATATCGACGACGATGGTTAATATCAACCAATTTGTACTGATCATGCTTCTTAACACCGACATCTATTATTGGGTCAAACCATTCGCATTTGAATAACACAGTTTGCTTTAAAGGTGCTTCACGGTATTCCACCTGTATGATCTCTTTTATTCGCCCATAATAATCCTAAAAATTTGGATCCGAGATACAAACTCCACTATTCATTGTTGATATCATGCTACCATGACATTCTGTGTGAAATTTATATCCGTTAACAAAATAAACTGAATGAGATGTAGCTCCTATTAATGGTCCACGAGCAAGACTACGCAAGTATTCATTTTCAATGGGATTGCACCAAGCCTATTTAAAAAAAAAAAACAAAGATCTAGTTAAACATGAGAAGCTAATTTAAGTACATGCATCATTATATGAAAGTTAATATTTATTTAAATCTTACATATCCCTTGAACCATATAGAGAAATTTTCTTCAAGGCTCTCGTCTATTTCGCTTTGAGAGAGATTTGAAAATTCTTCTTCCAAATGTTGCAGGTACATACTTCATTCCAACAAATTAAATTATATATGAGAAGTCACGATATATGAATAGATTTTATTGTTATTAATTAAGAGAATTTGGTTACCTCATAAATGGCTCAATCTCTTCACAATTTAGTAAAATATAAATTTGAGCCGCCTTGATTTTATCTAAGATTAAATCTCTTTTCTTTGCTTCTCCCCAAAGTCGACCTGGATGGGAGAATATTGAAAGATTTCCTTTAAGATCTTCCACAACACCACCATCGTCATTACGATCCACATTATGATTTCGTGACATGACATGAGGTTTAAAATAATGAGAAAATAGTTGTGTTGACTCCATCATCAAGTACGCTTCACAAATGGAACCCTCAACACTAGCTTTATTTCCAATCATCTTTTTAAGAGTTTCCAAATACCTATATACAGAAAAAGATGTAACATTATGTTTTGGAAGGTTATCTATTAATTAATCGTCACAAGTTTGACATAGAGCTACATATTTACCTTTCAAAATGATACATCCATCGATATTGCACAAGTCCAGCAACCCTTGCTTCATATGGAAGGTGCACAGGAAGATGTTCCATTGAGTCAAA
>NW_025878298.1:0-3575 GCF_002878395.1 Capsicum annuum
ATATATATATATATATATATATATATATATATATATATTGAATATTTATTCTCTATTGTCACCCTAGCAACAAAGTTAAAGTGGTTCCACCGATTGATTTGGGCTACACGAGTTGGCTCACCTGGGTTTGACTCCCATCTTAGCCCGAAATGTAATTGTACAATTGCATTATGTTTCCTCAACCACGAGCTAGTTTTTAGCTCCCATCCTGCTGAAATACTGAATGATGCTCTTGGTTGAATGCTGAGTTATCTAGCGCAGATAAATATACACTAAAACGACTAAAAGTATGTTGTGTTGGCCTATTTAGGAGCAGGGAATTCAATAATTGTTCAAGAAAATGACTTTCGATTCAATTAGACAATTATACAATAAAATAATGAGTTAAGTACTTTTAGTGATACCATAAAAGTTATTTCTCATATACTTGCTGGTGGTTCTTCGTAATACAACGGAAAATTGATTAGAATAATGTATCATATTATTGGAAAATTTGATGGTGAGAGCCATTGAAATTCAACAAGCACTTTTTTATTTAATTGGTTCAATTTTATCGAACATATTTTGAGAGATTATAGCTCACCAATGGGTCAACAGAGTGGAAAGATGGTCAAGAATCTCGGCACCTATAATCGTAACACCTGCCACTAAAAGGCGGTTGATCCAAACGGACTAAGACTACATTTGTTTTTATTAAAATTAGGACGTTTGAATCTGAAGCTACATTTGAATGATTAAAATATTGTCTCTACATCTGAAAATTGGATGATTAAAATCGTTTGTTTTTAATATTTCAATGTGTAAAACTTTTTATTTAAATATATAATAAAAAAATAATTCAAATAAAAAATTAATTGTATATGAGAAAAAATATATAATTTAATACAATAAAATTAATATTTGATTGAAAGAAATATTTATGTTTATTAGTGATAGTGGAGATAGTTTGTAATAGTGGTTGTGGTGTCAATGATTGGGTAGTTATTAGTAATATTTCTGGTGATAATTGTGATGGTATTGTAGTGATTGTTATAACCGTGACGATTAGTGGTGGTGATGGTGGTTGTGATGTGAAGTTGGTTGATGTTAATAATTGGAGGTGTTGATTGTGATGGCTGAAAAATGAATTTATGATTGTAGATGATGTGTTGGCGGTAGTTGGAATCGTTGTTAGTTGTGATAGTGAAGATGGTTGTTAGTAGAGATAGATTGTAGCGATGGTAGTAAGCCTGTCACACGGGCCGGGTTGACCCAGCCTGTTTAAGAAATCGATCCGGTTTGACCAGGCCCGATCAACCCATAAGCTGTAGGGTACCGGGCCCTGGGCCGGTTTATTTTTTTGGTTGGGCCCGGTTAACCCGACCCGGACCAAGCCCGGTCCGGGCCCACCGGTTAATCGGCCCAGACCGGCCCAAATTACTTTTTTTAAAAGAAAAAAAAATTGGGCTTTGGACCGTTGGGCCCAAACTAGCCGTTTTTGGGTCCAAACGGCTAGTTTGGCCTTTTTTATTAAAGAATTTTTTTTTTTACTTTTACAATTATTTTTTAACCCCAAAAAAAATTCTATAAATACCTTTCACTTTCAAATCATTTTCCACATAATTTTTCATTCTCTCTCAAATCTCAATTTTCAATTCTCAATCATTCTGTATATTTAATTTCCTAAAGTGCTCACTTGATTTTTTAATTTTGCGATTACAAAGTACGAGTGGAAGTTTCTAAAGTCGCAACCTTCGGATACATCCAAAATTTGATATTGTCGTTCCATCTCTTACGTTTAATTTTTATTTAGTGTATTAATTGTTGAATATTTAATTTTATTATACTTGTGTATTTTGATTTTTTTTTAGTTTAATTTATATTATGGATAAATTAAGAAACCTATCTTTATCCCGGAAGCGGTAGTGGTAGTAAAAAGCGAATTACTATATATGTGTATATGTTTTAAAAATTAGTATATAACTATATAGTGTATAGTGTGAATGTATATTGTAGTATCTATATTGTAGTATATTTTATTTAAAGTAGTTAGTATATATTGAATGGTACGTATATATGTGTATATATCTTCTGTAGACGTATATATTTAACGTATACATGTGTATATTTTTTATATATTTGTGTATAACTATATATATAGTGCGTCTATATATTGTAGTATATATATATTGTAGTATATTTTATTTTAAGTAGTACGTATATATTGAATGGTACGTATATATGTGTATATATCTTCTATTGACGTATATATTTAACGTATACATGTTTATATGTTTTATAAATTAGTGTATAACTCTATATATAGTGTGTTTATATATTGTAGTATATATATATTATAGTATATTTTATTGAAAGTAGTACGTATATATTGAATGGTACGTATATATGTGTATATATCTTCTATAGACGTATATATTTAACGTATACATGTGTATATGTTTTTATAAATTAGTATAGAACTATATATATAGTGTGTGTATATCTTGTAGTATATATATTGTAGCATATTTTATTTAAAGTAGTACGTATTTATTGAATGGTGCGTATATATGTGTATATATCTTCTATTGACGTATATATTTAACGTATACATGTGTATATGTCTTATAAATTAGTGTATAACTTTATATATAGTGTGGCTATATATTGTAGTATATATATATTGTAATATATTTTATTTTAAGTAGTACGTATATATTGAATAGTACGTATATATGTGTATATATCTTCTATAGATGTATATATTTAACGTATACATGTGTATATATTTTATAAATTATTATATATATCATTATATTATATATCTTGTAGTATATGTTTTATTTAGAGTAATATATATATATATTTAACTAACGTATAGTCGTATACATGATTACATGTGTATGTGTATATGTGTATATATTTTTTAAATTCTAATGTAGTATATACTATATATATAGTGTATATATATTGTTTAACGTATTTAAATGTATATAGGTGGGTATATATAGCGTATATTGGAAAAAAACTTTTTTTTTACCGATTTTGATCAAACTTTTAATCGGATTTGATCGGGTTAGGTGGGTTAGACCGGGTTGGGCTAAGCGGGCCGATTCAGGGTTGTTTTTAAAAAATTTACTGTTGAACCCGAACTCGGCCCGGCCCGGCCCACAACTCGACTAAATTTCATGGGCCGGTTCCGAGTTGACCCGGCCCGGCCCACTTGATACCCATAAATGGTAGTAGTTGAAGTGGTAATAGAGGTGGTGACACTGGTGACAATATTGGTGGTGGTGGCCGAAGAATGTATGAAGGTTGATGATGTATTAGTGTAGTTAGAGGTGGTAGTTGTGATAGATGAGTTGGTCGGTAGTAGATAATGATGGTGGTGGTGTTGATGATAGTGCGAAGGTGGATATAATTAGAGTAATGGAGGTGATAGGTGTGGTAGCAGCTGACAATAATGGTTGGTAGCGATATTGGTTGTCAATAGTTGTTGTGATGGTAGAGGTGGTTGGTGGAAGGTGATTGGTGGTTGATGGTGGTAGGTTGTGGTTGACAATGGTGGTGGCAGAAGAAGTGGTTAGTGGTGGTGA
>NW_025878299.1:0-2107 GCF_002878395.1 Capsicum annuum
ATATATATATATATATATATATATATATATATTTGTGGATGGGTGCATGGGGGCTGGTAGGAGGTGGCGATGAGGTAAATTTTTTTAAAAACTTTTTAAAAAGTCAAAAAATTAATTTCGGAGAGGTGCTGGTGGGGATGGGGGGTTAGGGAATGAGTGAGGGTGGGTAAGAGAAAGTTTTGAGATCTTCTTAAAAATAATTTTTTTAAAAAAAATTGGGGTGGGGGTTTGATAAGGGGTGGGGTTGAGGGTCATGATAGGGGGTGGGATAAGTAAAAAGTTTAAATTTTTTAAAAAAGAAATTTAAATAATAATTTATTTTTTTTGGGACAGGGTGGGGTGGAGGAAGGGAAGGGAAGGGAGGAGGGTGGCTCATGGGGTGGGGGAGGGGTAGGAGATGGAGTTAAATAATATAAGGTAAAGAATAAAATAAAATTATATAATATTAAATAAGGGCATAATTGAAAAAAAAAAAGTAAATCATGGGATACTACCAAATTGGTGGTTACACAAAGTGAAAGTTTTCATGGTTACCAAACCATGAAATTAAATCATACCATACCATACATTTTGAGAAACAATCAAACCAAACATGATTTCCTTATTAATCATACCATATCATACCATGGAAAACCACCATCCAAATAGTGTGTAAGTGTATACAATTTATACTACTAACTCAGAGGTGAGATAGAGAGTTTGTAATTTTATTTTATTTTAAAAAATAATCTTGTCTCATAAAGGAGTCTAGGACCTTTTTTAGAGGAAAGAACAAAAATAACACCTAAAATAAACTAATTCTATAAAATTAGCACCCAAATTTTTAATACCCGTAAATAGCCACTCGCGAATTGGGTTTTAAACTCGGTAAATAGCCTCGTCACTCGCATATGTGTATTATTTCATCTTCTTCTCTTAGCTTTTCTCCATTCCTACCATATAATATGGATTTCACATAGAAATTAGAAAAAAATAAAATTCAACCCACCAAAATTCAATCAATTTCACCCCAATTCCCAATCTCAGACACCAAAATTGAACCTGCGAGGGGCTTCAATCCAATAGTAGTCTTTCAGGGACTAGCTTCCCTTTCCTACTGAATTTCACCCAAGGATTTCGAATTCCAATTTTGTTTCTATCCGATTAATCAGAATTCATATCGGTAACAATACTTCGGCGAAAAACTTGTACACAAAATTCGACTATTGCACTGGCAAAGTATCTTCTTCAATTACCTTTTTCAACCAAATGCCTCGGTAAGCAAAATATTTTTTTCAGTGAACTATTCTTTTGGGTTTATGCTCGTTTTTGTGATTTCATTTCTGTCGTTAATCATTTACGTGATATTTCAGCTACTATTGTGATTATTGAGACACTTACTTGACACATGATTTAGTGAGTTTTCGCTGTTTCTATCTGTAAGCTTCACTGTGTTTTAATGGTAGCGTTGTGGATTTGGATGCTGAATTTGAAATCGACAAAGTTATCGGTGTAGGACATAAATTGATCAAAACTTTCAATGGAGGTGTATGCTTGCACAAATTTTATCTGTAAAAGGTGTATTTATATGATATATATACTGTATCAACGTGGTATAAAAGTGTATCAATCTAGTATAAAAGTGTATCAATGCGGTATCAATGTGTATCAATGTAGTATAAAAGTGTATTAATATAGTATAAAAGAGTACCAATTGGGTATAGGGACTGCATGTGCTTGCATAAAATTTCCTTTCTCTTTTTTAAAAAGTGTATCAATATAATATAAAAGTGTATCAATTTGGTATAAAAGTGTATCAATTGAGTATAGAGACTGCATGTATCCAATTGGGCCAAATGACTAAAAAAAGGAATTAGTTTAGCCGACTGGACAATCCATGTCCACCTTTTCCAATAGGGGTCAATTTTTTTTTTAAAATGATCATACCATGCCCTTTTTCCTTTTTTTTAACTCATCAATAAACCAGAATATTGGGTCATTTTCAATTATTCAAATTGGATCAAACACCCATAGACAGAAAGAGTAATGGGCTGCAATTTCAAGAAGAGTTGGACCATGTTTCTTGTTTATTAATGCTTCTTTGAGGTCAAATTTCCATTGTAATGTT
>NW_025878300.1:0-1147 GCF_002878395.1 Capsicum annuum
CTTTGGTTGTTGCATCAGGCATCTTGGAGAGAACATTCGAAACAACTATCACAATGAAAGGGTTGTCACCCTTTTTTATAGAGTAGCTAAAACATATAGTAGAGAGGAGTTTTTAGACCATTTCAATCAAATAACGGATGTGAATTCCAAGGTAATAGAATTTCTTGCACGTGTCGATTTTGAGAGATGGAGCCGGGCATTCTGTCCAGCAAATAGGTACATTCTTATGAATTTAATGTCTTGTTTGATTTACAAGTTTAGTTTGATGTTGTACTAAGTGATTCTTTTCTATAGGTACAATATTATGACATCAAACATAGCTGAATCAGTGAATTCATTGTTTGGCAATGAAAGAAAATTTTCCATCAAGGCTATGTTTGAAAAAATAAGCGAGAAATATAGAGATTTTTTTAATGAAAGGCGTGTGCAGTTCAAGTGCCCAGAAAAAAGAACTCGATTTGTTCTCGAAATCAAAAAGAAAATATCAACGAACATCAGTTTGGGGAATAGGTTATTCTATCATAAAATAGCAGATTACAAATTCTGTATCACCGGTCATGGTGATGCTGCCACGGTCAATCTTCAAACAAGATCTTGTACGTGTAGAGTTTTTGACTTGGACAAAATACCTTTTCCACATGATTGGCAGCCCTTCGATCTCAATACTGCCATAAATATGGACCTAAAGTTTACGAACACTCCTCTCAATATTATTCGATGGAAAAATATGAAATGGCATATAGTGGGCATAGTACTCCGGTGCCTCCCGAAGAATCTTGGGTTGTTCCAGTAGAGCTTATAGAGAGATTAATACCTCCTCCATATATTGACCCGAGCACTATCAAACCGGGAAGAAATCCATATAAAATGAGGTGTGGAGTTGGAGAATCATTTTCATCAAGAAGAAACAAGTGCTCCATATGTAAGTGCGCTGGCCACAAAAGAACTACATGCCCGAATCATAATCCACCATAATTGTTGTAATTTCAGAAACTTGTGTTGTTGTTTGTTTGCTTGTTGTGGACTTTTATATATTTAACTCATTGTTGTGAACCTAATGTTATCATTTATTATATATAAAATGTCTTTTTCTAAATAACTTGTGCATCAATAAAATGAGGTAAAACATGAACTAAATAATACAACA
>NW_025878301.1:0-1166 GCF_002878395.1 Capsicum annuum
AGTATATTTTATTTAAAGTAGTGCATATACATTGAATAGAGCGTATATATGTGAATATATCTTCTATAGACGTGTATATTTAATGTATACATGTGTATATATTTTATAAATTAGTATATAACTATATATATATATATTGTAATGTATATATATTTTAATATATTTTATTTAAAGTAGTACATATCCATTGAATAGAGCGTATATATGTGAATATATCTTCTATAGACGTGTATATTTAACGTATACATGTGTATATATTTTATAAATTAGTATAATATATATATATTTATATATATATATATATATATATATATATATATATTGTAATGTATATATATTGTAGTATATTTTATTTAAAGTTGTACATACATTGAATGGTGCGTATAAATGTGTATATATCTTCTATAGACATGTATATTTAACGTATACATGTATATCTGTTTTATAAATTAGTATATAACTATATATATATGTATATATTGGAATGTATATATATTGTAGTATATTTTATTTAAAGTAGTACATATACATTGAATAGAGCGTATATATGTGAATATATCTTCTATCGATGTGTATATTTAACATATACATATGTATATGTTTTATAAATTAGTATATAACTATACATATATATATATATTGTAATGTATATATATTGTAGTATATTTTATTTAAAGTAGTACATATAAGCGTATATATGTGAATATATCTTCATATATATTGTAGTATATTTTATTTAAAGTAGTACATATAAGCGTATATATGTGAATATATCTTCTATAGACGTGTACATTTAACGTATACATGTGTATCTGTTTTATAAATTAGTATATAACTATATATATATATTTATATATATATATATATATATTGTAGTATATTTTATTTAAAGTAGTACATATACATTGAATGTGTGTATATATATGTAATCGTGTATATGTGTATATATTTTTTAAATTCTAATGTAGTATATACTATATAGAGTGTATATATATTGTTTAACGCATTTAAAATGTATATAGGTGGATATATAAAGTGTACATTGAAAAAAACTTTTTATTTATTTATTTTTTATTTAATTTTTAACCTGGTTTGACCCGGTTTAGGGGGGTTTGACCGAGTTGGGTTAAGTGGGTCTGGTTTGGGCTATTTTTAAAAATTTTACT
>NW_025878302.1:0-1394 GCF_002878395.1 Capsicum annuum
AGAAATAGAAGAGAGAAAATAAAGTGAAAATAAAAAAATAAAAAAATAAAAAATAAAATAATAAAAAAATAAAATAAAATAAAAGGTAAAAGATATGACTATATTTGGGGGAACTAAAATAGTGGAGTGAAAATAAGAAAAATGTAAAGTAATGAGAGTAAAATATGCACTTGTCTAGTTAATTAGTAAAATAATGTTACCATTGCTATAAACTGTAATTTCACAAACGTATTACTATTTATTGTAATTATAATCTTAAATATGCTACTTTCTGTAATTTTTTCAAGTAAAAACAGTAAAGGGCCAAAGAGGTTTTTGACTCAGAAATTATGAAAGGGTCAAAAAAGTTTTTCAACACCTTGGAAAAGTTATTAAAATAAACTAAAGTAATAAATTATTATGTTTTATATTTTTTTATTAATAATTTGATAATGAAAGTGTACAGTAAAAATATTTTAGTAAAATGTAATAATTTATTATGTTTTACATATTTTTTTTAAAAAAAAATAATGTATTATCCCATCACCTTTTATGTCAAATTATGTAAACCCTAATGAATTACTCTCTCCGTCTCATTTTATTCGTTTCAATTTGACATTGCACATTAATTAAGAAAAATAATTAATGGTATGACTACTTTATCATAGTACCCCTATTAAATGATGTTTACATTTTTTTTGGAGAAAAATTAATTAATACTAAGGGTAAAAAAGAAAAAAAATTGTCTTTTCTTGATTAATGAAAAATGATAAATAAAATGAGAAATCAAATTAGAAAATTTGAAACGAATAAAATGGGACAAAAGCAATATTACGTTTTACAAAAAACAAAAAAAGGTTATACATTTTCTGTTTTTACTTTTCTCTTCTTGATCAAAGTAGCTTACGTTTACAAAACTTTTTTGGAAAACTTAATACCTAACGTAAAATTTTACTATGAAAAATTTAAAATTTAATCGGATCATATTATGATTACCAAACACCATTTGAAAACCCAAAATAAAAGGTTAACACTAATTCATGAACCATATATATGGCGTGTGTTTCCAAGGTGTTGAAAAACTTCTTTAACCCTTTCATAATTTCTGAGTCAAAAACCTCTTTGGCACTTTACTGTATACATAATCATGTCACTTTTTCCTCTTTACTGTTTTTACCTTAACATTTTAGGGGAAAAAAATTGTAAAAACATAATAAATTATTATTTTTTATAAAAAAAATTTAAAAATAATACTTTATTATGTTTTACATGATTTGACATAAGGGGGTAATGGGACAATACATTGATTTAAAAAAAAAAGGATAAAACGTAATAAATTATTACATTTTACAAAACTTTTTGTAACACGTAATAATTTATTATGTCTTACTAAAATGTTTTTTACTGTACACTTT
>NW_025878303.1:0-1306 GCF_002878395.1 Capsicum annuum
TATATATATATATTTGTAAAACCTTTGCCTAATAATCCCTAAAGATTCAGGGCTATTAAGATATATATAAATATTGGACCTGAGAATTAGAAAAATAATTATGAAAGTAATTGTATTTTCAAAATATTCCCCAATAAATCTATGAATAAATTTTTCAAAAGATAGGGTCGTATCCTGGAAAGGACTTCCTACGTATCCCACTAAAGAGTGAGAATCAGACCCTCGTAGTTCATAAAAATTGTAAAATTATGTTACTAATTTTTTTTAAATTTTCCTTTCTTTTAAAAATCTATATATTTTTTAAATGATTCACTAAGTATGAGGATAATTTAAACTCTTGCATTTTAAAGTTTCCTAAAGCCGGTCAACAAATAAACAACCTTCCAAACAAATGTCAAAGAGCACGTAGAATGCACATGTTGGTCTTTATAAAGTAGGTCACCTGTCCTAGACAGACCCGGACCTTGTGCCGAGTCCCGCTAAGTCAAATGCATATGATGCAAATAAAGCGGCACCTAATAGGGATAACCAGATTCTGAGTTTTCAGTTCTTCTAAATTTAAGTCTAATAGGAATAGGTGTCTAGACTGGCTTACCCAAGTGGACACTCGATCCCGGGAGGGACAACTTGGTCGGTAGCAGGACAACGCCGCCTTCGTTGTCGATCTGAACCCCGCCTAACATGTGTGACTATAATCCATCACCAGGTGCCTTGACAATCCGGCTATCTCAAAAAAAAAGTAGGATGCATGCGCTGCATTTCTTCTATCCTATTTCAGAGACTCAGAGAGGGTGCCCAAGAGATGACAGTATATAATACAGTTCAATCAATATCAAAGCGGTAAATAAGCGATAAGTAGCACATAAGGCCAACAAACACAATATCAACAATAATTAAAGCAAGTATGAATCAATATAAAAAGCTCGAATTCTTATTATTCCCCAGCTGAGTCGCCAGAGATGTCACACCCCTTTTTCGCTCGGAGGGCGTTAAGTCGAAGGATTTTTTCAACTAAAGTGATGATTTTGAATAGGAATTATTTTATTAATAGAATCGCCACTTGGAATTGAGTTTTGGTGTTCCAAGTCACATTTTTGAATCCCTAATCAAAAAGGAAATGACTCTTTATTATGGTCTGCGGAAATAGAAGACCGGGTAAGGAATTCTGTTGACCGAGGGGAAGGTGTGAGGCATCCCTCAAGTCCCGTGGGTCTAGCACGGTCTCTTTAATTAACTTATCTTGACTTAAACTATTTTATTAAATTATGTTAAGGCCTAAGTTCGCTCATTTTTTAATATTAAAACT
>NW_025878304.1:0-3637 GCF_002878395.1 Capsicum annuum
CTGCATGTTCAAAGTGTTCATTTTGTGTATAAAAATGGTCCGTCGTAATTTTGTTTGCAGACAATTTTATTTTGTGTAATTAAAATATCAAGTTTGTACTTCAAGGCTAGTCTTCAAAATATTAGATGTCTCGACAAATCTTGAAGTAGGAAGTATTTATGGATGATGCAATTTTATTAAATTTAAATTCGTACGAAATTTGGATTATATTAAATTCAAATATATTGGTCTCAAATAAATATTACGGATTAATATAATTAGATTAATTATTTAAATCCAAATATATATGAGTTTAATTAAAGTCCAATTTTTATTGGGCTAGCCCATTGATATGAGCTACAAAATGGAGAGTCCATTTTACTAAATCCAAGATATTATCATATTCTAGAGGCCCAAATAAGTACCACGTGTCAAATGACGTGGCATGCCAAGTAAAGTGAAGGAGCCAATAGGACCGTGCCACATGTCAAACTGATGCAGTAGACCCATGAAATAAAAGCCCAGAGACCTCATAATTCAGAAAAAAGGGAGCCCCAGACCCTAGAACTCTAACAAGTAGCAAAAGAAAGCTCGTAGATCAAACGCCACAATTTCTCTAAAAAGCTCAAGCATTCAAATCAAGTTCATCAAGATTTAAGATCAAGACCGCAATATTCAAGAACAAGCTCAAAAGCCCTTGAATTCAAGTATAAGTCAAAATCAAGTTCCTCAAGTCCGCAAACCAAGTTTAAATTCAAGATTAAGCTTTAAGCCCTTGAATTTATATTTGAAAAGGCGAATCAGAGGATTCATAGAGATTGTAACACTCGCATTGAAATCAATAAATTAATTGTTGCAATATTTTTCTTGTCTCGAAAATTTTATTATCCAACACCCGTAAATCGAAAATTCATTTCGAAGCAGCTAGTCTTACAAAAATTTATTAACTCAAATATATCTCAAATAATAGTCCTCCAAGAGTTTATTTGTGCTGTTGCCCCAAATCTTCTCTAGTTTCTCAAATACTTTTGAGTTTTGAGCATATCAACTAGAATATGAATGCATCCGCGATGATCGGACCGAACTTGAAAATGATATTGCTTAGCCAGGAAATGATATATGGCTCCAATAACCATGTGACATTATGTACAATAATATATTAGTTGAAGAATATGGGCATCAATAATTGCTACTTCCAACTAATTACAATTGACATCAGAAATTATTAGAAGTTGGAAATGCCATGTGGAACAAAAGCAGATGCACAACAAGAAGAGGAAGTATCGTTGATTTTGTACAAACTAATAATTTGGATGGCCCTTCAAAATGGCCTTTTCTCCGAGAATCACGACACTTCTGTTCTCACCAACAAAAATGAGCCAACAAATTAGCCTGTGATAAAGCTAGCAACATAATTCTGCACCACTTCAATTTTGACACGTTTTAGTGGCTTTTTTCTCATGTGAAATTTCCTCCATATGGTGACCTGAAATTAATATATATTAGATGTGCATGATCAAAGTAAGAAAAGAATAATGAAATAATAAGGGTTTGTTTGTACGAAGAAAAATATGTTTTATAGAAAATATTTTGGAAAAGAATAAGTAATTTTTTTTTTAATTTGATATATAATAAAAAAAATATTATGTTACAAGAATTTGTATATAAGAATTTGTATATAATACTGCTAAATCCTATGTAAGGTAGTGGAGGTTAGGGGTGTGGGGATGTGGTTTAGAGGTTGGGTTGAAAGAAGAGTAAAACTTACATGCATTCGGTGTATGCACCCAGCCAATACATGCATGACATGTGTTTGAATTTAAAGTCCATGTTACTTAATCATGATTAATCAATATGTATTTTACTTAATTTAATTGCATAATCATGGTAAAGAATATTAGTTTGGTGTATACACCGGGTGCGTGTAAGTTTTTACCGTTGAAAGGGGTAAAACTTACATGCACCAGGTGTATACACCCAGTCAATACATACATGCCATGTGTTTGAATTTAAAGTTCATGTTACT
Organism: Capsicum annuum; assembly: GCF_002878395.1. Taxonomy (NCBI): domain Eukaryota; kingdom Viridiplantae; phylum Streptophyta; class Magnoliopsida; order Solanales; family Solanaceae; genus Capsicum; species Capsicum annuum. The sequence continues at coordinate 2,006 of NW_025878304.1, forward strand.
TAATCATGATTACGAACTTATGATTAATCAATATGTATTTTACTTAATTTAATTACATAACCATGGTAAAGAACATTAGTTTGGTGTATACATCGGGTGAGTGTAAGTTTTACCGTTGAAAGGGGTAAAACTTACACGCACCCGGTGTATACACCCAGTCAATACATGCATGTCATGTGTTTGAATTTAAAGTTCACGTTATTTAATCATGATTAATCAATAAAACTTGTTTTCCTATTTCTTCCCTCATTTTTTAAGAAAATTCTTTTCTAGAAAAAAAATATTAATCAATCAAACATGAAATAAAATCTAAAAACAATTTTTATAAAATATTTTCTTCATGATGAACACACCCAAAGACTTAATACTTAAACTAGTAAATTTATCCGCGCTTTATGCGGTCGTAGAAGATTCTGACAATTTACGAATTAATTTATCTTTTGATTATTGAATGTTAAAAATAGGTATTAAACCATACAATTATATACATGCATAACTCATTTACAATTCAAAATATCACTTATGGAGTCCATCAAGTACTATTAAGAGAGAATTTAAGGAAACACGTAAATTAATATTAAGAAAATACTTAACAGTTATAATATGGATATTAAACCCTCATCTACAAATTCAAAATATCATTTGTGGAGTCCATCAAGTACTATAAAGAGAAATTTAACGAAACACGTAAATTAATGTAGAGAAATTACTTAACAGATAAATAATATGAGTATTAAGGTGGCTAGTGAATCAATTACTATAGGAAGATAAAGAAAGAAATGATAGAAAAATTAAAAGCAAAGTGATAAAGACAAAATAAATTTCTTTACTCAGAAATAAGTGACAAAACCTTTTTACAATACAAAAGAATAAATTAACTTTTAAATTTTCATAATATTTGGATTGCTATAAAATTCAACGGACTAAACTAATTGAATAAAAATATCTCCAAAATATGCCTCAATATATTGTATGCATTAAGAAATATGTCGTTAAAATATATGTCATAATATTATTTGAAAAGACTATTTTAAATTCATGTGAGAGAATGCGTCATCTTTTTGTAACATGAATAAAATTAAAAATAATGTTGAAAAATAAAAAAAAACGGAACTAACATAATCACACCATTTATAAACAAACTACATGTTTCTTGTAAAACTTTTGAGTTTATTTAAAATAAAAAATATTCACCTCGGTCCAAAATACTCGTTATGTTTTATTTTTTGAGATAATTTACACGCAAAATCTATAGAGTTTGTGTCAGAAACAATAGCCGGTCTTGCTCCTTGACACATCTGCTTGTGTTTATAAACAAATCAATATCTCAAAGTTCAACTCTCGTTCCTCTTTATAATCTCTGATCAAACTCCATGACCTTAGTAAAGAATAATAGACAATATATAAAATGATCAAACAAAAAATATAAAAGGTTAGGTAGTAATACTAAACAGCTTCTGTCATATTTGTAGATATAAATTAAACAAAATCTCTTCGTAAATAATACTATAGAAAAACAACTGAAAATTTAGAAAAACAAAGCAATGCAATATAGACAAAAGACTTACCCATTGAAAAATATTCTGAGAGAGAAAACGGAATGTCAAAATGCTTGTGGAGACAGTCAAATTT
>NW_025878305.1:0-1566 GCF_002878395.1 Capsicum annuum
CCAATGGAAAAACTAGTCATATTTAGCTTCATGATACTTGTATTCACAATGCATGATTGAAAGGTCCAGCACTTTTTATGCCAAGGTAATTTTTTATCACACTAACAAAACTATTGCTTTAATTCAAACGCCACAAGCTTTATACTTATATATGTTTATATATATATATATATATAACTTTGTAACCCGATTATCTTCACAGAAACTTGGATGAAATTTGACACACAAGATTAAAGAAGCAGAGCATTCTACAATTCAATTTAATAGACCGAGGACAAATACACATCTTAGTCTATAAGAAATCAATCATTAGAATAGTCTAATAAACAAGACTAATAGATCTAGAGACGGAAGATACAATAGTGTGATTTTCTAGCAAACCCAATTCTCAATCAATCAAAAATCCATTATTCCTTAATCTAAAAACATCGTTAATCTTTAATTTTGTTACTTTGTTCTTCTTCTTCCTCCTTTTAAATCAATTACCCAGATGAGCTTTGAGTTGTGTTGTATTAGCAAAAAAGGGCAGAGGGGGGCTAGGCCTGACCTCTATACAACACACAGCCATTGGTGATATCAATCATAAGTGATATCACCCCACCAGAAGGCATAAACAATTATATTGCCTTCTGGTACATACACAAATCTATACTAGCTAACAAAGAAGTTGGATTTGTTATATTTATATCTATGACTTGGCATCATCCATTTGTCTAATTGGATGAAGCCTCTAGCCTGCCTAGGAAGATGAGAAAGGGACTGAGTGATAAGAATCTGCGTAGAGGTGGAAGCCAATTTGGCTAACCAGTCAGCAACTTGATTCCCCTCTCGAAAATAGTGAGTTACTTGAATCCCAATTCTATTCTTGATACTTTTGATGTTGTCCACAGCTTGTTTCAGCTTCATATTAGTGACAAGATTGTTGTTCAGCATGTTCGTTATGATCGTGGAGTCTAGCTCGGGAGTAAAATTAGTGTATCCTTGATATTCACACCATTTCACTCCAAACTCGGCTACCAACGCTTTTGCCATATTATTGCTACTACAACTGACAGAAAAGGAAAATGCCATAACCATATCGCCTCGAATATTCCATACAATTCCACCAATACCAGCCTTACCACTTTCATGTAAGTAACTACCGTCTGTAGTGATTTTAATTCAGTCAGCTTGAGGGAAGCTCCAAGTAACCTGATGTAACTTTTGAAATGGCCTGAGCTTCTTTATTGTGAGACACAGAATTGGCCAGTGATTGATGTCTTGCAAGTCTTTAAAATATTTCATCATTACAGATTTGATAAGACCAAAAGCTTGATATATCATCTTACTATAGCAGAAGTGTCTTTGGCCTCAAAATTTAGAAGAACACCATTGTTTCCAAATTTCCTAACAAATGATACTAGGAGTGATATTCAATAAAATTATATGGATATCATTCTCTGGTCTTACACTCCACCAAGTGTTAAAGATGACGAAAATTGGTTGATTTACATATGGAATTCCAAGGGCATATCCCATACTATTCCATATGTGCTTTGCTGCTTCACCTTGACCAAAAACATGATG
>NW_025878306.1:0-1005 GCF_002878395.1 Capsicum annuum
AAAATATCTTTTCCATCTTCTATAAACCCAAAAATCTTTCGGACGTTTTTTTGCCCCAAAAAGAAAAAAAAAAAATTCTTTCCATCTTCCATAAATCCAAAAAAAGCCCAAAAAATTCTTTGGCTTTTTTCCAAATCGGTAATACATAAATTTTCGGACTTTTTTTGTCAAAATTAAAAAAATACAAATTCTTTTTCATCTTCCATAGATTTTAACATAATTTTTTTCATGCAAAATAAGATCAAAATAATTCTCATCCCATGTAAAACAGGTATCTTTTACCAATTTCTATAAAAGTCATATTGATTTCTCTTTTTCTCTGTCCTCATCATATTTTTCTTTCATCCACAATTACTCTCACTTCTGTCTCTTCTCCAGGTTCTCTCATCTCCATATTATCTTATCTCGATTCTATTCGTCAACTCGCTTTACGAAAAGGTCAAAGTCTTCTCATTTAACCATGTTAATGCAAGTTCTAATGCATGCTTATAGCCAATTCTTCACACGTCAAAATATAAACTCTATGAAAAGTGATTAATTTCTCTTATCCTGTATGCCAATCACTTCAACATGTATTTTTCACTGATTTTGTAAGAAGTTAAGACAAACTTCGGTGTTAAGCAATTTTAAAGTCAAATTAGCATGTGGAGAAGGTAGGAAAAAAAAGGGTTAATGTCATCCTCTTTTTATCCAACTCATATGACTTTCATTTTAGTTTACAGTTGCTTGAATGCTTTTCCTCTTGATAAGGTTTGCTTGTAGATGTTGAATATTTACATTTTCTATTGAATATTTTTTAGATGTGGATAGTGGAATCAATCTTTCATCTGTGCTCTTTATTTTCTTTATGCAATTGGTAAATATGTGAAAGATCGAACACCATAATTGTAAAAGAAAGAGTTGAATATGTCTGTTCATGAAAGAATTAGCAAGGATTCTATAGGCATTTTCTTTCTTTTGTGTTAATCTACTTTTTATTAGTAATTTTTTTGCTTTGGCCATTTG
>NW_025878307.1:0-1042 GCF_002878395.1 Capsicum annuum
AGTTGACACTACCACATTATGTTTTCATTAATGAGATGTTCTACAGCTCTTGCCTTAGAGGTAAAACTTAGCTCAAGGACTTTCAAACTACAAATTATGCCCCACGGGCAAGAGTTGATACTACCACGTTATGTCTTTATTTATGGAATATTCTACAACTATTTCCTTAGAGGCAAGACTTGGCTCAAGGACTTTCAAATAATAAATTATGTTTCACGGGCAAGAGTTGACAATACCACATTATGTCTTTATTTATGAGATATTCTACAACTCTTGCCTTAGAGACATGACTTATCTCAAGAATTTTCAAAGAACTTCGTAACAATAATTCATGCCCTTAAATTTACTTTGATGTTAAAAAAAGAAATCCCTTTGCGGTTTATTCAAGTTTTTATTTTCTAGCAAAATGTAAATCAAACAAAATAGAGAAATAAAAAAATGATTGAGAAAAAAAAGGAAAGAAAAAATAAAGATTAAGAAAAAAATGAAGAATTTTAAAAATTAAGAAAAATAAAAATGAGAAAAAAAAAAAAAATAATTGTGAAAAAAAAGGGAAAAAAAAAAAAGAAAAAAAAGAAAAAAAGCGATCAAATAAAGTAGAGAAATAAAAAAATGAGATTTAGAAAAAAAGGCAAGAAAAAAAATAAAGAATTAAAAAAATTAACAGAAATAAAAAAGAGAGAAAAAATAAAAATAAAGTTCGAGAAAAATGAGCGAAAAAAAGAAAACTAATAAAAATAAAAAATAAAAGAAAAATAAAGGTTAAAGACAAATGAATTAAAAAAAAGGAAAAAAAAGAAATAGATAATGCTTGAGAAAAAAGAAAAAAGAGAAAAAATAAAGGTTGAGTCAAATGAATTAAAACATGAAAATGAAATTAAAGAAAAAAATAAAAAGGGAAAATAATAAAAAATAGAATAATAAAATTAAAGGAAAAATAAAAAAGTGAAAATAATAAAAAATAAAATTTGAGAGACAAATGTTTGGAAAGTTTAAAAATATATTTGAGGTGTAGAGTGGCAAAATGGTACTTTTACTATAC
>NW_025878308.1:0-1433 GCF_002878395.1 Capsicum annuum
GGGGAGAATTAAAAAATGAAAAAAAGAAGAAAATAGATAAATAGAAACTAAAGATAAAAAAGAGAAAATAATGAAAAGAAAGAAACGAAAAAGGAAAAAAGAAAGCAAAAATAGAAAAAAAAAGTAAAAAAAGAAAGAAAAAAGTTATTAAAATAAAAATTACAAAAATGGAAAATATTTTCTATTTGTTTTTAAAAAAAAATTTTGAATTTTTTTTTTCATTCCAAACACACCCTTAATAAGTATACTTCAGATATTACTACATCTTTATACATGTCATATACTTTAGATATTACTACATCTTCATACATATCATACTTTAATTTTTTTAAAAAAGAAGTTCAAATTTATTTTTAAAAAGTTATGAAAATAAAAATTGGAAAATATTTTCTATTTAAAAAAAAAAAAAATTTTGAAATTTTTTTCTTCATTCCAAACACGTCCTTAATAAGTATACTTTAAACATTGCTACATCTTCACACATGTCATACTTTAAGGAGATTATAATTGGTGGATACCCATGGATTATCCATATTTGAGAATGGATAATATGAATTGACCCATATTTGACCCACTATTAAATGGGTTGGATACCCAACTCATTTAACATGGATAAAAAGGACAGATAACCATATATTTATCCATTTTGCTACCCCTAGGTGCAACCAAGGTTCGCAGGTGTGATTGCATCAACATTAGCAATCCACCAATAATAGCAACCAACGTATCAAACTCGAAATCGATCCTTAAAACTCACTTAAAAACCCATGAACCAAATCAAATATGTTATCCAATAGAAAATGAGATGTTGGACTCAATGGAACTGTCAAATCACAGAACAAAATCATCTGAATCAATATTAACCAAAGCCAAACCTATGCCGCAAACTTCCTACTTTTTAACCAACTATTCCAAATCCATCTGAACGCCTTTGGATCTAAACCAAAGGTCCTATTAATCCAAAATTATATTTTATAGCTAAGGAACTGTTGAAACTCTCGCACGTCCTCTATATCATTAGATATTGACTTAAGTTAATCATACTAACTTCAAAACATTTCAAAATGAAAATCTCGCATACTTCTCTACCGTCCACATCAAAAATTGTGTCATCCACACCCGCCGGCTACAAATAGTATAAAGCAACTATGGAGAGAGACAAAATGATTAAAATTTATTGAAACTAAAAAATTACTATGAGGATCGCTACAATAATACATACGTGCATGCATGCTTACATACATAATACATATAACATTAAAACATGGAAAAAGGCATACCTCCCCCCCCCCCCCTGCTGTCACCGCCCCCCGAAAAATTTATTGTCACGATTCACTTTAGCACTTTAAATTTACATGTAATTTAAATACCCAATAAACAACTTTCAAGTATATTAAATATCACCCCCAAAACGTTATACCACTCTCATAATA
>NW_025878309.1:0-2169 GCF_002878395.1 Capsicum annuum
TTTTTCCACACATATTCTCAATTCTCATACTCTCTCTTAGTATTCTCACATTCTCTCTAAATATTTATAATTATTATATTAGTTGGAGTTGAAGATTTTTTGAAGATATTACAAGCTTCAATTATCATCTTTTAATTCCAACATTTGGTATACGTCGACTTTTACGCAGACGTTCGATATATTCGTTCCTACTTAATCTCTTTTTATTTACGTTAATATCTATATTTTTATTTTTTAATATCGACATTTATTTACTTACATTAATTTTTTAATTTATAATATTTGTATTGCTTATTTTAATATTTTAATTTTAATTATGCATTTTGAAAAAAATAGTAGTGGTTAAAAATCAATCTTTGGTAAGGTTTTTCGTAGAAATAAAAAAAGTAAGACTACTACTAGTACTAGTTCATTACCGCCTAAACTTAATGAAACTTCTTTATCACAACCTAATGATTTCGACGTTGGTATCGGTATGGAATTAAATCATGAGACCCTAAGTAGGTGTTATGATAATTTTGAGGAAGACTTACTGGAAGAAGATGATATAGAAGAACAAGAGTTAGGTGAAACCCCTAGCCCTACTAGTTCGGTTACGGAATTATCGAAACACGGTGAAGAACTTCCCCCTTTACCGAAATTTACTAGGGCCAAAGGTACCGAACGTACTAAAAGGTCTTTAGTTTGGAAATTTATGGAGCATGATAGGGTAAAAAGTACTGCTACTTGCAATAAATGCAAAAGTGTGTTTAACATTTGACTGGAGGGAAAAATGGCGGGACAGGATTCCTAACTTCGCATTTGATGAAATGTAATAAAGAATTTATTCGTCTAAATGAGGAGGCTAAGGCAAAAAAAGATGGTACAACATTTGTGCATGAATCTTGTCACACCCCTTTTTCGACTCCAAAAAAAATGGTTATAATTTAATGTTCGAAAGGGTTTTATTATTTAAGTGACAAGAAATGAAAATTTATTTCGAAAAAGGATTATTAACATTTTTTATTCAGAGTCGCCACTTGGGATAATCTGGTGTGCCAAGTCACCATTGGAAAATCCTTTTCAAAATCATTTGACTCTTTAAACTGGTTTGCGAGCAGAGATTCCGGCTAAAGAATTCTGTTGACCGAGGGGAAGGTGTTAGGCACCCCTCGATCCCGTGGTTCAACCACGATCGCTTGGTAGAGTGTATCGACTATTGTTTGACACTAAGAAATGTATAAATCACACAAAAGCACGCAAAATAATCAAACAATAAACAAAACAAAACAATCCAAAATGTAAAGTCCAGTCCAATTATACAGTCCAAAAATACAAAATACGAAAATATAAATCCTATTCTAAACTAAATCTAGACTAAGCTCCAATACCTTACCCGATGCCGCGGGCCTTCATCACAATCATTTTACACCAACATGACACGTCGGGGCATTCCCCGGTGAATAAGTACAGAAGACCTCGGGGCATTCCCCGGCTAAATGAATACATTTGAATCGAATGCGATAAAGTAGAAAACATTCAACACATACTCCTCATTCAAACATCCAACGAAACATTTATTTCTAAATTTTGCCTACCCGAACCTACATTTGCCTATCTATTTCAACAAAATTCATGCTTATTCCAAATTAAACCACTAATAATGAATTAAAACAAATACATATTCACTTTTATCAATTTTAATTCCGCCCCAAACAATCAATTTTAATTCTTCAAATGAGATATCATTTCATCACATAATCCATAATCAATCCACAATCAAGGGAATCAAATACCAAACCAGAACAACAACAATTCACATCATCACGAATCAACTAATACACAATATTAGAATTAACGCATCGGATACCATCAACAATAAAACAAAAAAGGTAAAGAGTAGAATTAGACCTCAATGACGACTTTATTCCAAATATCAGCCAATCAAAAGATGGAATCCGCGCACCGAAGAACCTCAATTCGAACCTCGACTACGAACTTTCCAAATCAGTTAAGAAACAGCCTAGAAATACGATAACCCAAATCCCAAACCGAGAAAAATAGATCTACGAACAGAATCGACGAACAACTGAGAAAGAACACTGAAGTATAGCCCGACCAAAATAGATTCTCAAAGAGAAACGGATACCGAAACCAGAAATTCAAGAAAAGAAAGAGTGGAAAACCAAT
>NW_025878310.1:0-2071 GCF_002878395.1 Capsicum annuum
TTTAACAGTGCTGTAGTTTTTCTGTGCGGAATTCCATATTCCGGATGTGAATCTGACTAACTGTTCAGGAGAACTTTCATTGATCTTTTGTTTCAGTATACCCCCATACCCAATATCTGAAGCATCGGTTTCGACTATCATGAAGGCTTCAGGGTTAGGAATACCTAGACACGAAAGGTTCTGGACCAAGCTTTTGATCTGGATGACTGCATTGGTTTGGTCAAGACTCCAAGGAACTGAGGTTTTCTTGAGTCTTCTGTAAAGAGGCTCACAGACCTGCCTAATATTAGGGATAAAATCTGCAACATAATTAAGACTTCCTAAAAATCTCTGGAGCTACGTTTTATCAGTAATTTCATTAGGGAATTTAGAGGAGAACTCAATGGCTCGGCAAATAGGTTTATATCTACCTTGGTAAAGATCGTGTCCTAAGAATCTGATAGACGTTTGGATGAGCTTCATCTTTTTGGCACTAACAACTAAACCATTAAGTTTAACAATCTTAAAAAAAGTATTTAAATGTTTGAAATGAGAATCAATGTTCTCTGAGAAAATAAGCACATTATCAATATAAACAATCGACATATAAGTTTAAGGGTTGAAGATATTGTTCATAATATTTTGAAATTCTGATGGAGCATTTTTGAGGCCAAATGGCAAAACATTCCATTCATAGTGCCCAAATGGGACATTGAAAGCTGTTTTGTATTTATCTTTTTCAGCGATTTGAATTTGCCAAAATCCTGACTTCATATCAAATTTACTGTAAAGGTTGGCCTTGAAAGTTCTTTTGAGAAGATCCCTTTTGTTAGGGATTGGATGTCTAATCCACTTTAAGACCGCATTCAAAGGCTTGTAATTTATTACAAGTCTAGGAGTGTCGCGCTCCTTTTCTTCACTGACATAAAAGGCAGAGCACCTCCAGGGGGAGTTAGAGCTTCTAATAATACCATTGTTTAGAAGATGACTAATTTCTGTTTTACAGACTTCCATCATCTCTTGGTTCATTTGGATGGGTCTGGCTTTAGTGGGAATGGTTTGTTCGTCAAACCCTGGGATGTAAGGAAGTTCAACCAAGTGTTTCTTCCTTTCCCAAAATGCATTAGGGTATTCGGAACAAATTTCTTTTTCGAAATTTTTCTGAAGGTTGGAAATTTTCGTTATCATTTCCGGGGTTTGTAAGGATTGCTCAATTTTTTTGATATGAACATCTTGTTTAAGAAAATTGACATGAGAAGAAAGTATGTTAATTTTAAAAACGGTTTGTTCTTTAATAAGGTTTCCTTCTTCTTGCGAGAGGGGCCTTAATAAAGGGAAGAACAAGGTTTGGTTTAGGTGAGTACTACGAATTCCATCGTAGTCACTCCAGTAAGGTCTAATCTGGTTGATGAAAGGTATTCCTAGAATGATATCTTCTGTGATATCTTCGGTGATGATGAAGTCATTAACAAGGCAAATGCCATTGTTACAGACATGAGCTTTAGGGAGTTGATAATGAATTGTCATTTTTTCTCCCGTCGCTGAGTAAAGGTGAGAGGTACTCTTTGTAAGGTACTTTGTAGGCACAAGACCTTTAACGATACAGTTACTATCTGCTCCTGTATCGAAGAGGGCGACCCTGTTAAGAACGAAGTCTTTGTTTATGACGATTTTCACGGCTATATGTTCGCTATAAGCCTTTATGGCTGAAATAGCTTTGCCAGACGTGGAAGGAAAATCTGAGCCAGCAAAAGAACTAGGCTCTGGTTCTCTAAGATGGTCATTAGGGATGATTGGGAAAGTCTTGGGGGACTATGGAGGAGAAATCTTTTCTGGGGGGGAAATACTTTTGAGAACTTGATCTGTAAGAACGTTAAGTTCTACCTGGTCAAGACGAATCTTCAGATTCTTGATCTCTCCCTTTAGGGTGGAGATTTCCCCTTTGAGATCAGCAATAGATGGCTCTGCAGGTTTATCGAACCTTGACAGAACCTGTTTCATGCTGAAAGGCTGAATAACGGGTTTGGGGTTTTTTCTTCGTGAGAAAGCATTAATCGTTTGAGTTCTAGAAGATATTTATTTCTAGCCTCAT
>NW_025878311.1:0-1284 GCF_002878395.1 Capsicum annuum
AGTTGACTAATTTTTTTTGAAATGGTTCAAATTATGCCCTTATTAGTAATAGCTAAATTGATTTAATTATTACAATTTCAATTAATCTCATAGTAATTACATGATCATTTAAGTGTATAACCTATTGCAACAGATTTAACCTGTTGCAACAGATGATTCATCTATTGAAAATTATCAAACAGATATACACATATGTTGCAATAGATTGGTCATCTGTTGTAAAAAAATGTCTTTATCTATTGGTCATTTCCAACAGATGACCAATCTGTTGCAACATGTGACTTTATGTGTTTGTCATTTCCATTAGATTACTAATTTGTTGCAATAGATGACTAATATGTTGCAACAGATGTCTTTATCTGTCTGGTCATTTTCAACATATTTCTAATTTGTTGCGATAGATGATTAATCTGTTGCAATAGATGTCTTTATCCACTTGGTCATTTTCAGTAGATTACCTATCTGTTGTAATAGATGGGCCATCTGTTATCAATCTATCTTTAATTTTGTTGTAATAGTAAATAATCTTGTGTTGTTATTTAATTTTAGTCTATGACCTTGCTCTCAACCAAACACTTCTTTCTTGTAATTGACTCTTTCCACTCCTGAATGCTCAAAAACCTACACCTCTCAACATCTTAAAAAAATAGGCAAAATGAAAAAAATAAAAATAAACTCAGTCAATCAAATAAAGATTTTCTCATTCATTACATAAAAAATATTTACAACATTAGGTAGATCCGATAAAATAAATTACAAATGATAAAAAAATATATAACTTAATAATAATAATAATAATTATTATTATTATTATTATTATTATTGTCAATTAGAAATTCATTGGGCAGCAGACCCCTCAGCCTTCGAACCCCACGAAGCACCCTTACTATTGCGGCGCCCAACTCTCACTCGAGTTTATGAACCAACCTTTCATGTTCCTAGTGTCAAGCAGAATCGCCATGTACCAAATCAGATCAGTAATATCTAGAACATGCATGAACAAAATAACGTAAAAACTAAACCACATATAGTACCAACTGGTAGTTTAACAAAAAAAATGTGAAACTTAACTAGAAAATAGATGCATGTTAGTAATTTTCATTTTAGAACAAGAAAATAAAACATACCTCAATGGACGAACAAGAAATTTATTTTTGAAAGAGAAGTGATTGAAGATATAATGACGGTTTTATGCAAGACAAGATGCAAGAGATTGAGCAGAGGAGACCTATTTATAAAAGATTGAATGAGTGAGTAGTGCAGTGTGTTAGGCAAAAACTCACG
>NW_025878312.1:0-6486 GCF_002878395.1 Capsicum annuum
AAAAAAAAAAAAGACAAAGTGGAAAAAAGATAACGAGAAAGAAAAAATTGAAAAAAGGAAGAAAAAAGAGAACAAAAAAGGGAAAAGAAAAAAATGAAGAAAAAAACTAATATCTTTTGAGTATGTAAAGATGGAGAATTTATTTATTACACCTAATCTTTACCAAAATATTTTTAAAAGTCGATCGACATTCATCTACCATCTATAAATTATAACAAAATAATACAATGATAGAGATATCAAAATAACACAACTAAATCTAATTTTTACACACAAAAAATTTCTCAAAGTCGTTCGACACTCACCTAACATCCGTAAACAATAACAAAGTAATACAATAATAGAGATATCAAAATAATACAACTAAACTTAACCTTTACATAAAAAAATTCTCAAAGCCGGCCAATATTTATCTATCACCTGTAAATTGCAACAAAATAATACGATAAAAATGATATAAAAATAATATAATTAAACTTAAATTTTACACATAAAAATTTCTCAAAACCAATCGAGATTCATCTACGAACTGTAAACAACCACAAAATAACAAATTAATATAGATATTACGATAATACAATTAAACCTAACATTTATGTAAAAAAAAATTCAAAGTCGACCAACATTTATCTAACATCTGTAAATTAAAGTAAAATAATAAGATAAATAATATTTATAGAGTATTTCCTTAATAGAGTCCTATTTTAGGAATATTTTTCTAATCAAACAGTAGAAAGAAAAATATTAATTAATTCTTCTACCATATATTTTAGAAAACCTAGTAGAAAGTAAAATATTGATTAATTCTCCTACCATATATTTTAGAAAGTCTAGTTAATATAATAAAAAATATTTAAATAATAAATTAGTCATATTTTAGGAGTATTTTTCTACTTGAACAGTAGAAAGAAAAATATTAATTAATACTCCTACCATATATTTTAGGAGTCCCTTATATTTTAGAAAGTCTAGTTAATATAATAAAAAATAATTAAATAATAAATTTAAAAAATAGTGAAAATACAGTTTTGTCTAAAGAAGAGTCTTTTAATGAAAGGCAAAAAGTTCAAATCACTTTTTTAAGGGTCTTCACACTTTTAATATATTATAGATGTATGTATGTATGTATAAAATTATCATTCTATTCGTTTGATTTACTTGTCATATTTTATTTTTTGAGAATTAAATTGCATTGATGTTGATCAATAATTTAAAATATATTTTTTAATTATATTTATACTAAAAGGATTACAACTTATTCTACTCCCTCTGTTTTAATCTATTTGTCGTACATTTCTTTTTAGTTGTTTAAAATATATGCTTTATTTTTTGATAATGCTTTAACTTTCCACACGATATGTTTAACACAACAAGATTAAATGATATGTTGATATATTCTACATATATTTAGTGTAGGACTCCGGCCACAAGAATTAAAATATTCTTCGTTTTTCTTAAATTTCATATCAAGTCAAAATCAAACAGACAAATTCAAACAATAAAAGTAGATTTTCTCTATAGTTTTTAAACATTTGAATTTTTTAAAATAAATTTTGTTATACTATATCTTTTCTAATCTATGTTCTCCAATACTTCATAGACCTACATCAACTTCTCCTCGTGTTCATTACATCCAACCTCTCATAGCTTTCTTGAAAAGTAAAAATAGACAAAGTCGAACGTGACAAATAAAAGTGAACGATACAAGTACAAGACATAATTTAATTGCAAAATTTAAAAATATTATTTATTTTTTAAAACTCAATGAGATTACTGTGAATTGCCGTAAAGGTTTCAACTTTTTGTTAAATGAGAAAATGGGGGTCCAAGATTTTGATAGATTAAGAGTTGAAATTAAGTGGAAGGGATCATCAAAGGGTATTTCATTGAATTTGGGGTCATTTAATAGGAGAAGTGTAAAGAATAATTTTACTAAAGAAGAGTGTTTGAAGGAAGATGAAGGGATTGTTGAATGGAATGAGAAGTTTCTGAGTGTTTGTAAATTTTCAGGTTGGAAAGATGGTGTTTTTCAGCCTTGGGAAGTTGTCTTTACTGTGATCAATGTGAGTTTATTGATTTTTTTAATTTATTAGTCGTTGTAGTATTGCTCCTGTAGTTTTTTGTCCTTCGATTTCTATTACTATACAATAATTTTTGTATCTCAATTATCTTATTGTTTTGTTATAGTTTTTGTTTTTATAATATTTGTTGTTTTTGTTTATAGTTGTTGACTGTTTTGAACTATTTTTTTCGGCCATCGAAAACACTCTCTCTAACTTTGAGATAGGAGTACACTACTCTCCCTACCCTTCCCATACCCCCACTTGTGAGATTTCATTAGGTGTTGCTGTGGATATTTGCTGTTGAGTGAAATTGAAAAAGAATTTTTAAAAAATTATCTTTGGGTTTTCTTATGAAATAAGAACTCTAAATCCAATACTAGGGAATTTGATTACTTCCTTGTATTAGTGGAACTATGCATTCATCTCTCCTTGAGAAGCTTGATATACAGTCAAACCTCTCTATAACTGCATCGCTTGTTAGAATTTTTTTGACTGCTATAGTGGAATGTTGTTATAGAGAACATATAATATAAAATAACATGAAAAATCGGTTCCACAAAAAACTTGCCCGTTATAGTGAAATCTTTTTGTTGAATGTCTCTGATATAGTCTTATTGAGAACTGTACGTTATCTGAATATCTAGTGCTTGTACCTTTGTTGTCTTGAAATTGGGTGTTATTTGTATTGTTTTATGAATCCTGGTCATGTTATACAACTTATTGGGATGATAAATTTCTTGAATTTCCGCAAATTAGGATACTTATTTTTTCTTTTATTGGTTAGGTTGATGCTTAGTTTTGATTATTTGATCATGGTGATTCAGTATATTGCAGCATCATTTGTATGAGCCTCTCCAGAGGACATGTTAAACAAGAGAAGCTTCGTAAAATTCATCATCAATATGGTGGTTTTTACTGAGTTTTATTACTCCTAGAGTACTAGTAGCTTAGTGAGTTTAATAGTGCCAAAGCCAAGAATTTCGCCTAAAGTGTCGAATATATATACACAGTATAATTTTTTGACATGCTATTGGCGTAAAGTGAGTTTTAACTTTGTTAAATTGATGTCTAAGAAACTGTTACTGACATGCACTGGGAGTTAGAAGCTTTTTAAGCCTTTTGGAATGTAATGATTGCATTTCAATGGATCCACTTTCTGAGCTTGTAGGGTTTTTTTATTTTGATGCTATATGGTGGATGGTGAGACCTACTGTATTCAGTCATATTTTTCTCTTAGACATATACAGCTGTGCTTTCTGGATAAGGAAAAAAGAAGCATTATGGGCATAGTCTATTATTAAATAAAAATGGTAGCAAATGATTAGGCACCTTGAGGATTATTCCTTCCCAAAGTTGTTTTGGTATGCATCCAACAATTGGTTTTTAAGGGAAGAAACAATAGGAGGAGTTGTCAATGATAAATGGTTTGAACTTTTTAATGACTACTTCTTTCATAGGCTCAACGTCTTGCCGCGACCTCCAGATGCACCGGTTAGTAGGTGTGAGACCATGGTGACCAAGGTGTTAAAAGGAGATGAGATAGACCTAGAGAAGTTGTCTCGAACGACCTATAATTTCTTGGAATCAATGCATACTTGGTTAAAGATAGCACACAATGTAGTATCAAGACTCATATAGGCCATATCTACTAGTTGGAAATCGGTTTTAATTATTTTTTTTATGTAACTTATTTTCGCTTGTATTTTTATTTGGTTTGATGATGACATGTGTTGAGCTTAAATGGAATAGTAAATTCTTATATCTCAACTTGTTTGAGACTGAAGCAAGTTGTTCTTCTTCCATAGGCACAACATTGGCCTTAGCTGCGTGTTCCTTTGACTGCTTTGAACCTATCGTTCATGATAATCGTGTGTTTTCCAATCCACAGGTGTATTATTTCAAGCTTCTAATCCTTTAGTTTTGGTTTTAGCTTTTCATCGACACTAATTCCTCTATTGAACACGTTGTCTTTGTGTTCGATTTCATTGTTCATTTACTCCCTTCTTTGTATTTATTCATACTTCTGCTGAATCAGGGTACAAGCAAAGGACCAAATCAGAAGGTACCCTTATTTTCTTCTGCGACATTGAATCTTGCAGACTTTGCTTCAGTAGCTTGAGATAAACAAGAGGGCATTGAAATTTTTGTTCCTTTGGAAGTCTCTGTTGGCAGCTTCAAGAGTTGTCTTTCACTCTTTGTAAGAGAAACTAAAACACATGCTTTTTGCTTACGTTCTTGTATTCCTGCAGCTACGTGAATATATTATCTAATGCAACTGTTTCCTAAAGTTATGTTCATATATTTGTTGACAGCTAGTGCTCAACCTTATGGAATTGAGAAATACTCACGAAGCTTCAGAGACATTTCTGAAGTTTATCATGTCTGCTCCAGTATCTCCGAACCCTGGAAAGGCTTTGTTTACAAACAGAAATGGGGGTAGTTCTTTAAAAGCAGGTCTGTGAAAGGTTAAATTTTTGAAAGCATTATCTTTTAGGCGACACAAGAAGGCATATCATGCAGAGGAAGGCAACACCAGTGATGGAAGAAACTCAGTCAGAAGTGAGGATCCCGATTATGTTTATCTTGTGGATACAGATTCACTTGATGAGGATTCGATAGGAGAATCTGAGGAAGAAAAAAAGGATACAAGTGTTCAGAAGTCATTCAGTTATGAAGCACTCGTCTATGCAAACCATGCTGGTGGATCATTTTGTTCAAATACAAGCGGTAGCAGCAGTGACGAGGATTTATTCCACTACAGCCATCATATTTCAGACACAAAGCACAAGTACCCTAAGGATAAAACTGTAGCAAATCAATCTACAGAGAAGAGTTCAAAACATAGTCTTCTTTCTTGGAGGAAGAAGAAGTTGAGTTTCAAATATCCTAAAACCAAGGGGGAGCCATTGTTGAAGAAACATTATGGAGAGGATAGTGCAGACGATATAGGCTTTGATCGCTGACTGCTTTGCTCATCTGACGAGTCTTCTTCTAGGGTACGTCTCCTTTTTCCTTGCTTTCTTTGTCATGTTTGATGAGTCATTTTTTATCTTCATGTCATGGTCTGATCAACGTGAAATAACTTGTACACCAATGTGCTTGCCGAATTGAAGATTACAAAGTTTGGTAGCTTTCTTTAGTAGCTTAGTCTACTTGTACAGTTGTATCAAGTATCTAACTGCTGAGGTTTTCTTGTTCATGATTGAAGATATATGTCAAAACTTGTCCTCTTACTAATGTGTGTAGTTCATGCAGGGGAACAAATCCAAGGAAACTTCTCCAATTTCAATCTCTGAGTTTGGAGATGAAAGTTTTGCTGTGGGTAGTTGGGAGCAGAAAGAAATAATTAGCCGTGATGGACAAATAAAGCTGCAGACTCAGATCTTTTTTGCTTCGATTGATCAACGAAGTGAACGAACTGCTGGTGAAAGCGCTTGTACAGCCTTGGTTGCTGTCGTAGCTGATTGGTTCCACTGCAATCCTGAAGATATGCCCATCAAGTCCCAACTTGATTCTCTTATCTGTGAAGGCTCGATGCAGATGAAACCTATAGGGAACATTTCCCAGATAAGCATTTTGACCATGAGACAGTTCTCGAGGCTAAAGTGCGTCCACTCTCACTAGTCTCAGAAAAATCATTCATTGGGTTATTTTATCCTGAAGGAATCGAAGAAGAGAAAGGATTCCACTTCCTTCATGGTTCTATGTCTTTTGACAACATATGGGACGAGATTTCTAAGTTCGCTTAAGAAACTCCTCGTAATGGCGACTCCTGTATTTATATTGTGCGTTGGAATGACCAATTCTTTATTCTCAAGGTTGAAAAAGACGCGTACTATATCATTGACCCACTTGGGGAGAGGCTTTTTGAAGGTTGTAATCAGGCATATATCCTCAAATTCGACCATGATACAATAATTATGCAAGCACCTGGTGAGTCTCAACAATCAGATGATAAGCCATCTTGTGATAGAAAAGAGAAAACAGATGTCAAAGAGGCTGCAGATGAAAGCAAAATTGTCATGAGCACCAACAGCGACGACAGTATGCAGGAAGACAGGGTACCTGAAAAGAACATAATTTATAGAGGTAAAGAGGCATGCAAAGAGTACATTAAGAGTTTTTTGGCAGCAATCCCTATTAGGGAGTTACAATTTGATGTAAAGAAAGGATTGATAGCATCGACACCCAAGGATTGATGGCATCGACACCCCTTCATCAGCTCCTACAAATCGAGTTCCACTACACGATGAGCTTTGTCCCCAAGTTTGAGGAGTCGTCTTCAGAAGAACTGATTACTAACAGTTTGGCCAAAGTACCATCGGCAGCAGCAGAATAAGCAACGATTGGTAAAGCTGTACGAGTATATACATAGCGCTAATCCTTTTTGTTCTACATACCATTTAGGAATTTTGACCTGGAG
>NW_025878313.1:0-1399 GCF_002878395.1 Capsicum annuum
GAGAAATTATCAATTAAACAAAAGTATGGTAAGGTGTGAATAAAATAAAAATAAAAATTAAAAAAATATAAATAAAATAAAATAAAAAAGATTAAAATATTTTCGGGAAAGGACAAAATTACATGTCTACATCATGCCCCCTTTGGATGTAAATACATGGTATTTTCATACAAAGTAGTAGACAACGAGACAGAATTTTGTCCTGACCTTTATTCAAAAGCACGGAGCACGTGGAAGGAGGGAAACCAGATCTTGACTTAGGACATCCTACCTACCCAAGTTATGAGTGAATCGAGTGAAAGTTATCTCAAAGGATTGGAAGGAGATGGACTATGCCGAGTTGGAGAGTCGAGTGAGGTCCCATCGAGGTTCCGGTCCGCGGCTCTGTTATTACATCAAAAATAAAAATTACAAGTTAAAAACATAAATAAAATTACAAAATCCTATCTACGCAGCTTCTGTTGGACTCTTGACTTAAGTTTCATCACCCTATTCTTCAGGCGGACTCCTGATTTGAAATTTCTTCAACTTGTTGCTTGGTTTTCAATTTCATCACCCTGTTGTCCAGACGGGCTCCTGACTTACTATTTTCGATTTGTTGACTTTCATTTTGTTCACTTTGTTACTTGACTTTCAACGTCTTCACCTTGTTGCTTGACTTTCAATTTCTTCACCTTGCTGCTTGACTTTCTATTTATTTGTCCTGTGCTTTGGGCGGGCTCTTGAAATCACATCAAAACTGTAAAGAAAATTATCCCAAACAAAATTATTGTAAAGAGAAAATCGTTTGCCAAAAAAGTAAATTTTCAAAACAAATATTAAATTATTTTTTTGCCTCAGTTTACCATCAGAAGACTTTTGAGAAAGTCAGATCATACCTACTTGCATGTTGCAATAATGACTCAAGACTCTGACCAAGAAATGCATCTCTTGAGAGTAAAATTGAATGATCAAGACTAAGAAGTGTGTCTCCTAAGAATTAAAGTGAGGAATTCTGACTAGAAAGTGCATCTTCTAGAGATAGAAGTTTAAATTAAAAAGTGTGTCACCTGACAAATGAAAACTAACAAGGAAATGCGTCTCATAAGGATTAAGTGTAATGACTCAACTAGAAAGTGCATTTTCTAGAAATCAAGGAGAATGACTTGACTAAAAGGTACGTCTTATAGGAATCAAAGGAAATGACTCGACTAAAAGGTACGTCTTCTAGGGGTCAAGGGGAATGGCTCGACTAAAAAGTACATCTCATAGGAATCAAAGGGAGATGACTCGACTAAAAGGAAAGTCTTATAGGAATCCAGGAAAATGACTCGACTAAAAGGTATGTCTTATAGGAATCAAGGGGGATGACTCGACTAAAAGGTACGTCTTCTAGGGGTCAAGGGGAATGACTTGACTA
>NW_025878314.1:0-4086 GCF_002878395.1 Capsicum annuum
GGTATAACAATATGACTGACTATGGACAGGGAGAAGTATATAAACACTTGGGATTTTTAAGGAGTCTGTTGAGTGTTGAACCATTAAGAGACGTGATAGAATATTTGGTACAGTTTTGGGATCCTTCAAACAACGTATTCCAATTCTCCGACTTTGAGCTCACTCCCACACTGGAGGAAATAGGAGCATTTATTGGAAAGAGAAAGAACCTTCACCGAGGAGAACCCATGATACCGAAGCATGTCACTTTCAAAAGATTTTTTGAGCTTTTGCACATAAAAGAGAAGAACATAGGAGGCTGCCTAAAAATGGATGGGTTCGTCTAGAATTTTTGTACCAATGATATGGTCAGGAAAGGGGATTCGAGTTGTTTAAATCATAACTTAACAATGGGGGGTGCTACCGAACCTGGAAAACGCATAGTTCTGAAGCATTCATAGTGGCTTTTTTGGGAATCATGGTATTTCCAAAGAGAGGAGGAAAAATCAGCACCAATCTGGCTGCATTTATTATCGCTTTTGAGAAGAATCCTAAGGTCACCCTCGTGCCCATGATTTTGGCAGACATTTATCGGGCCCTGACGATGTGCAAAAATGGGGCGGACTATTTTGAAGGATGGAACATTCTATTGTAGTTATAGATGCTCGAGTATGTTCATTATCATCCATTTGTTGTGGATTTTCGAGTCTAATGGAATGATTATATCAAGGGCCATGAGAAGAGGATGCAGGACCAAAACTTTACCGAAGGAATAGGAGCTTGGAAGGAGTACTTGGAGGGGTTGACGGCGGACAAGATAGTGTGGAATTATCATTGGTTCCCCTCAAAAGAGGTGATATATATGTCTACTTTCCGACCCTTCATCGTCTTAATGGGTCTCCGAGGTGTTCAACCCTACGTGCCACTAAGAGTCATGTGACAATTCGGTCGACGTCAGCATATACTGCCAGTCGAGGATATGAAAGAGTTCATGTACGAATTCCTCCCTGACATCTCTCTAAGGAAGACCAAGATACTTAAGATTTAGGGAGGATGTGTACTTTTAGGTTTCGATCACATGGTGGAAGACCGCGACAAGGGCGAGGTAGACTATTGGTATCTGCCATGGTTTCAATACCAACCTCCTCCTAAAGCTACGCCAGAAAGGTCAGCCAGAGAGCCAGTGGATCGAGAAGTAGAGATCAAAGTTAGAATTAAGCAGGCTCGATGAGAGGTAGAAGAGAACTATCAGTCTACTCTGCACGTCTTAAATAATGATTTAGAAAGGGCTAGAGAAGAATTGGTTCACCATGAGTCGAGATTTGAGGCTAGAATTAGGTCAGCTCTTAAGGAGATTGAGAGAGAGAACCGTGTTGCATGCATGCCCTACAAGAAGACCTGGATATTGCCACCGATGCTATGGAGCAGTAATCGAGCGATTTTGAGAAAGAGAAGGCCTTGTTGACAAGTACACAGTCGAAGCTTCGGGCTCAGCTAAAAGCTTCCATGGAACAGGAAAGAGAAATAGTGAGACGCTTCACAACTTTTCAGAAGAAAGTTGAAGTTGAGAAAAACCAGTGGATGATTGAACGACAGGCGCTTCACTATCAGATCGATGACCTTCATGAACAAGAAGGAGAGCTAAAGCATACCGTCCGTACTACGCAGCATTGGGTGCAAAACTACCATGTGAGTATGATCGAGGCTAGGGGAGAAGTACTTCAGCTCAGTGAAACCTTGATTAATGTTTATGCTAAGTATCTTCACCGAGGTGATGAAAATCTGGGTCGTCAGGCACGTGCTCTCACTCCACATCTGCCAAAAGCATTATCCAGGATCTACTCAAGTCTGAGGGAGGATTGAGTTGCAAGACATCTTTGGAAGGCATCTTGATGATAATTATTAAAGTCCTTGTTTTCTTAGAGTTAGTTTCTTTATAGGTTTTTTTTTAGTATTTCTCCAGTATTCTGAGTCTGTTCTAGTGTTAGATAATTTTAGTTTCCTTTCATTAAAGTTTTGTTTTAAGAACAATTGGAAATGTATGGAAAATTTCGCATTTGTTTCAAGTTTTTATTCTCTTTATTTCTGAATATATATATATATATATATTTACCATATCCATGAACTACGTGATAATCTGATTCATGTAAAACATGATACGTAGGCAACCCTCGGTGGGTGCGATCAAATATCTTTTCAAGTTTCAAGTAACAATTTCAAGATGCTGGCGTTAAATAATGAAAAAAAATATTAATTCACCAAAGCTGGGATGAAACAAAAGGGTTTTCCTAAGCCAATTTCAGGAAGGAAATTACTTAGGTGCATGACATTTGAGTTAGTTATGAATATATCAATATTTTTAAAAGCTCTAAATCCTAACATATTTGTTTCTGTTTCATAAGAGAGAGAGAGAGAGAGAGAGAGAGAGAGAGAGAGAGAATAAGGTGGTTGGTTGTGGTTAAGCTGGCCTCTCACCCGTACAACACAAGGTATAAAGGAAAAAGGAAGATGACTCAAAAATATGGAACAAAATCTGATAATGAAGAAGGTCGAGATCAGTTAGTTCCATGAGAGTTCGCATCTTTGGAGGAGAATAGGTTATTGAAGCAACAAATTGAGGAAATGTATCAGGCCTGGGCGAATGGACAAGCCCTGCCTTCCTCGATTCCTGGCCTTTCAGATGCAAATTGTCCCAGTTCTACTCAAGCCCAAGTCAACGATCCACTTTATCCGCCTGGATTTGGTCCATACGCTAATGTGACTAGCGCTGCTGGCACATCCACCATGCGTCCTCCAAATCCATCATTCACGAACAACCCGCTTTTTATTCCGGCCGTGAAAACTAATATAAATCCTCCATCAATGATACAGAAGCCTATCAATGAGCTAAATCATGATCAAGTCTATCCTCCTGAATTGGCATCCAAACCCATAAATTCATATTAGCCCACTCATCAGCCTGAGTCTCACATCGTGATTGAGAAGGCTATTATGAATGAAGATCGAGAAGAGATAGCTAGAAAAGTGAGGAGTCTGGAGCAGAGTATGAGAAACATACAAGGATTGGGAGGACACAAAAGCGTCTCTTTCAAAGACCTGTGTATGTTCCCTAATGTTCATTTGCCAATAGGGTTCAAGACCCCAAAATTCGACAAATATAGTGGTCATGGTGACCCAGTGGCCCACTTAAAAAGGTATTGCAATCAACTTAGAGGAGTAGGAGGGAAAGAGGAGCTGCTTATGGCCTATTTCGGAGAAAGTCTGACGGGAATAGCCTCTGAATGATTTATCGATCAAGACATCTCCCATTGGCATGTTTGGGATGATATGGCTCAAGATTTTGTACAACAATTTCAATACAATATCGATATTATCCTTGACCGCACTTCTCTCGCTAATATGAAGAAAAAACCATCTGAAAGTTTTTGAGAGTTTGCCATAAAATGGAGAGAACAGGCATCTAGAGTCAAACTGCCACTGAAGGACCAGGAATTGATTGACGTGTTTCTCCAAACTCAAAAGTCCGATTATTTTCATCATTTACTAGCCGCGGTTGGTAAACCTTTCGCCGAAGCAATAAAAATTAGGGAAATGGTGGAGAATGGCATCAAATCAGGAAAAATCATGAGCCAAACCCTCTCAGGGCCACTACACAAGCCATTCAAAGTGGATCAGGTAGTTTCGAAAATCGGAAAAAGAAGGAGGAAGGATCCATGATGGCATCAGGACCGGGCAATGCCCAAAGGGGATGGAACTCCCCTTACGTTCATGTCCAATAGGGATAACCCACCCCTCCTCAACATTATTATACACCTCAACCTGCTGTTCTTATTGCTCAAGCGTACGCCCGACCTCCTAGCGTCCACAATGGAGGGCACCTGAGCCACAAGGTTTTCGTCTGCAGCAGCCAAATTTACAAGCCCCTCGTAATCCATATGTTTCGGCAGACTATACAAGAGAACAAAGGCCAAGGGAAAAATTCACCCCAATTGGAGAATCATATACGAGCCTGTTGCGGAGATTGGTCAAATTAGGATGGATTGAACCTGTTTTGCCTTTCAAAGTGGATCCGAATGCAAGTTGGTTTGATCCTAATGTAAGGTGTGA
>NW_025878315.1:0-1098 GCF_002878395.1 Capsicum annuum
CCCCCCACCACCTCCACTTTTTATTTTTTATTTTAATTTTCCCTCAATTCAATTCTTTTCATTTCTTTTTTGAATAAAAATTAAAATTTCAATTGAAAGTGAGTGATAGTGAATATTGAAAAAAATTAGTGAATTTCGCTTAAAAAAATCAAGCTTTTTGTGAATTTTGTAAAGTTATTCAAATTTAAAAATCAAAAATTTATGTTTGTATATATGAATTTATAGTTAAAAAATTAAATTAGTTGGAGAAGAATTTTAATTATTTGGAATAAATTTGATGTTTAATTTGTGATAAAAAATAAATCTCTATCCTTTCCTATTAATACTTTTCTCCCACATTGGTGGAAAAGGGAAAAAAAATACCTCATTCTCTCCTATAAATACTACCACTACTTTGGTAGAGAAGGGAGGGGAGAAGGAAGGAAAAAAAAGGTTAGAAAGGTGAAAAAATCTTTTTGAGCAAAAATAGTTATTTTTATTTAGTAAAAAATTTTTTGTTTCATAAAGTTGATCGGCTAATCAAAATTTTTGAGATGTCGGTGATGTTTTTCGGTGGTGGTTGATTCCAACAAAGCTCGTAGTCTCGTTTGACTGCCCCCCAAAAGGTAAACACACCTTCTTTTTTCTTTTTTTTTTTATTATTTTAGTTTTTGTTATCGTTTTTCTCTTCATCTTTTTTTTTCTTCGTAGTTCGTAGATATAATTTTATTTGTTGGGATTGTATGTTGTAGATGGCCTTGAAGGCCCTAGGACGTTGTGGTGTCGATATTCTAATTATTTTCATGTTCATGATATAAAAATGAGCTAGCAATAAATGTATGTGTCTCTTTTGACTTCACTCTTTGATTATTTTGGATAAAGTTTCAATCTTTGCTTAAAAGATGTATTTATGTTTTTTTTTAAACTCATTGTTGTTGGATACATTTGTTTTTAGTATGTAAAGTTATTTTCTTTATGTTTAGAAGAATAGTTAATGTTGAATGTTTTGCCTTTTTACCTTATTCTTTGATTATTTGAATAAAGTTTAGATCTTTACTTGAAAAAAGATACCCATGTCTTGTTTAAATTTATTGTTGGTAGATATATTTATTTTTAGCA
>NW_025878316.1:0-1011 GCF_002878395.1 Capsicum annuum
TATTGCAACATGTTAATTAAAATCGTAATTGAACTTATCAATTCATCTTTAATTTTAGTTAAATCAATGTTGTTATTACTAATAATGTCTTAATTCGAATCATTTCAAATAAAATTGGTCAATTAACACTTTACTCAAAACGAATACACTTAGATGATCATGTAATTACTATGAGATTAATTGAAATCGTAATTAAATTATCAATTCATCTTTAATTTTAGTTAAATAAATTTAGTTATTACTAATAATTACTTAATTTTCATTATTTCAAATAAAATTGGTCAATTGATCATTCTACTTAAGATGAAACACTTAGTTGATCCTATAATTACTATAAATTTAATTGAAATTGTAAGTGAACTTACTATTTCATCTTTAATTTTAGTTAAATCAATATAGTTATTTCTAATTATGGCTTGGTTTGAATTATTTCAAATAAAATTGGTCAATTGATCACTCTACTCAGGACGAACACACTTAATTGATCGTGTAATTACCATGAGATTAATTGAAACAGTAATTGAACTTATTAATACTAGTTAAATCAATTTAGTTATTACTAATATAATGACTTAATATGAATCAATAGATGACTAAAATGTTGCAAAAGACGAGTAATCTGTTGAAAATGACCAAACAGATAAAGACATTTATTGCAACAGATTAGTTACCTATTGGAACAGATTAGTAATATGTTGGAAATAACAAAAAGATAAAGTCATATGTTGCAACAGCTTAGTCATCGGTTGGAAATGACCAACAGATAAAGACATTTGTTACAACAGATTACTAATCTATTGCAACATATGTGTATATCTGTTTGATAATTTTCAACAAATGACTCATCTGTTGCAACAAAATTAAATCCGTTGCAATAGGTTATACACTTAAATGATCATGTAATTACTATGTGATTAATTGATATTGTAATTATTAATTCAATTTGGCTATTACTAATAATAATTTAATTAGAATCATTTCAAATAAAATTAGTCAACTGATCACTCTACT
>NW_025878318.1:0-1870 GCF_002878395.1 Capsicum annuum
AAATATCTACTCCAAATTGTGTGTCATGCGTTATTGAAGTCAATATACATCTCCAAATAAGCTTTCTTACTTTACGGGTAGAAATACCTTCTATTCAAACATAATTCTTTTATTTCTTCTTTTGATTTTTCCTTATTTCATTTTTACACGCTCTGTTTTTATGGGTAAGTCTCGCACCAAATGCAAAATAAAGAAAAACACGCAAAATTGACCAAGGCTCCCAGTGAAATTGAGCAGAGATTGTTGGGCGTTCACCACCTTGACAAGGACAGGGAGCCAGTTAAGATAAGTGTTACGGGTGAAGCATTTGAAAATGAAGAACAGAATCGTACTGAAACAAACAAAAATATAACAGGATTTGAAAGACAAAGATTCAAGCTCGCCAACCAATTAGTTGAATCAACTGTATCAAGTTGGGGCAGAGATAAGAAAAACCTCCAAGGAATTCAAGGCCACAAACCAACTACCAAGTTTAAAACTCACAATTTTTTTTTCTTTTCTCTTTGCTTGAACAGGGGCAAAGCAATCTTGTGAAGTTTAGTGAAAAAAAAAAACAAGTATAGCAAAGTTAAGTTTTCTTGAATTTTCTCTTTTTGTTATACTCCTATAATTCTAAGTTCGTATTAATATAATTATAATAATAATAATAATAAAACCCCTCATATTCAAGACTGGGGCATTTTTTTTCTTTTCTAGAAAAAAAAAAGAAAAAAAATCCTAATCTTTCTCGTCTTCATAGGGCGCTATCCCCTAGTTGACATCTTATTCGTCTTCATAGGGCGCCTTCCCCTAGTGGACATCTTTTTCGTCTTCATAGGGCACCATCCCCTAGTTGACATCTTTATTTGTCTTCATACGGCGCCATCCCCTAGTGGACATCTTATCTCGTCTTCATAGGGCGTCATCTCCTAGTTAACATCTTATTCGTCTTCATAGGGCACCATCCCCTAGTGGACATCTTATCTCGTCTTCATAGGGTGTCATCCCCTAGTTGACATCTTATTCATCTTCATAGGGCGTCATC
Source organism: Capsicum annuum (assembly GCF_002878395.1). NCBI lineage: Eukaryota > Viridiplantae > Streptophyta > Magnoliopsida > Solanales > Solanaceae > Capsicum > Capsicum annuum. The sequence goes on from NW_025878318.1 coordinate 1,025, forward strand.
CCCTAGTTGACATCTTATTCTTCTTCATAGGGCGCCTTCCCCTAGTGGAAATCTTTTTCGTCTTCATAGGGCACCATCCCCTAGTTGACATCTTTATTCGTCTTCATAGGGCGCCATCCCCTAGTTGACATTTTATCTCGTCTTCATAGGGCGTCATCCCCTAGTTGACATCTTATTCGTCTTCATAGAGCGTTATCCCCTAGTTGACATCTTATTCGTCTTTATAGGGCGCCATACCCTAGCTGACATCTTTTTCGTCTTCATAGGGCGCCATCCCCTAGTTGACATCTTTATTCGTCTTCATAGGGCGCCATCCCCTAGCGGACATCTTATTTCGTCTTCATAGGGCGCCATTCCCTAGTTGACATCCTTTTCGTATTCATAGGGCGCCATCCCCTAGTTGACATCTTATCTCGTCTTCATAGGGCATCATTCCCTAGTTGACATCTTATTCGTCTTTATAGGGTGTCATCCCCTAGTTGACATCCTTTTCGTATTCTTTGGACGCCGTCCCCTAGTTGACATTTTAGGAAATAAACCTTCCTATTTTTCTTCTTTATGTCTTCGTATGGCATGACAATCCCTAGTCACATTTTTAGAAACAAAAATCCTAATTCTTTTTCATGCATCCATTAGGCATAACTTCCTTGGTCGCATTATTAAGAATAGGGTTCTTATTTTATCGCGCTCCTAGACTAAATTTCTATCCATTCATTTATTTATTTTTAAACTAGATTATAGTTTTTCTAATAACTCACAAAATTTTCCTAGTGTAAACTGGGGCAGAAAATTTTGTTTGTTTGTTTCGTCTTCTTTGATGGCTTGCAGAAAACCTGCAAGCCATCA
>NW_025878319.1:0-1093 GCF_002878395.1 Capsicum annuum
TTGAACTGGTGGTGACACTAAATAGACTGTCGTAGATCATGACCTATATCAGCCATCGATTTGTATGGTTTACCATAGACTTACACCTTTATTAGTGCATCGACTGATATCCTGATTATGCGTAGACTACCGTGATCTATGCACACATCTATAGAACATCACGTGGAGGTAGTTAAAAAATGAATAATTAAATTAAAAAAACAATTTAAATAGATAATAGTAACATGTTTTGAGGCTGGTGGAAGAAAATAATTAAATATAATATGATTTAAATGGATAATCACATATTTTGGGGCCGGTGGAAGAAAACAATTACATTAAAAATGATTTAAATAGATGATCTTGGACTGGTGATGACACTTAGTAGATCGTCGTAGATCATGAACTATGTCATCCATCGATCAGTATAGTCTATCGTAGACTTAAACGTTTATTATTGCATCGAATGATATCATGATTAGGCGTAGACCACGATGATCTATGTACAAGGTTATAGACCATCACTTGGATGTAGTTAAAAAATGATTAAATAAATTATAAATAAATGTGATGTGGATTTCTACACATGTGAAGGAGTGTAAACAAGTCACATAATCATATTAGAGCTTTGACAAATTAGGGAGGGTGAATTAAGAAGTGTGTGGATGGGTAGTGGTTGAATAGTCAATATCGTAAGAGTAATGTTTAAACAAAGCATAAGTATGTATATAGGATATGTATTGTATTTGATGCCTACACATTCCACATATTTGTTTCATCACCACCCCTAAATCAAAAGAGTGTGTGCAATTTATCATCCTCAATACATACTTGTGCTTTGAGAAACATTACTCTTACGATATTGAGCATTCAACCACTACCCATCCACACACTTCTTAATTCACCCTCCCTAATTTTTCTAAGCTTTAATGTGATTATGTGACTTGTTTACACTCTTTAACATGTGTAGAAATCCACACCACATTTATTTATAATTTATTTAATCATTTTTTAACTACATCCAAGTGATGGTCTATAACTGTGTACATAGATCACCATGGTCTACGCTAATAATGATATCAGTCGATGCGATAATAAACGTGAAAGTCTACGA
>NW_025878320.1:0-1967 GCF_002878395.1 Capsicum annuum
AGTTTCTTAGTTTGTAAAGTTTGTAAGTTATTTTTTTCTTTTAAAAAAAAAAAGTGTTAAAAGTTTTCTTAGTTCTTTATTTTCGGTAGCTGTCAATTTTCAGGGGACTGCCGAGAGGGAAACCTCACTTCTTCCTTAAGGTATGTAAGTAGTAGTTACATAGATCTTTGTATTTTTTTCTCTCAAATTTGTAAATTATGTTTGAATTAATCAAGTTTATATTTTCTTTCACATGTGTTTTATTATTGTTAAGATTTGGTTCGCCGGCAGTTCACCGCCAGTTTTCTGATCTTATAAAATTTGTAAATTATTTATAAATATACCCTCAGTATATGGTTATTCTCTCAGTGTTTTATCAATAATGATGGATTAATCTGTAAATTTTTAGGGACTTAGAAAGACCGAAGAAGATTAAACAAGGACTATTGGTATTCTCCCGAGGTGTAATTAAAGAAGATATTGTTAAAATACCTAAAACTGAAGAGAAAAAGATGAACAAAGTATAAATAAAATAAAAATAAAAAATGCAAAAATAATTTATTTTGAAAGAAAATATACTTGGATCTTTATAATTTGGACACTTACACTGGACTAAGGACAACAAAGGAGGGAGTACTGAGTAGGGCTTTACACCATACTAAAACACAACCGCGATAACTCTGCTTTAAAATAACTTACTTGCTTTAATTACTTGTTATATATAATTTGCTTACTATATTTATCTGTCTATAGTATTATACTAACTATATAATCTACGATATATTATATCTATATAATCTACAAATATATATTATAATACATATACTAATTGATATACATATATAAGTAATATATATTTTTGCTTATTATTATTATTATTACTAGTAGTAGTATAAGTTGTTTATGTATAAGATTATAAAATATATATATATTTTTGTTAATATTATATATATTATTACCTAATATTTAAATAGTATAATATATATACATATATTTACTGCTTATATATACACTTACTAACACACACACACACACACACATATATATATATATTGTTTATATATATAAATACTAATTACTATTTATTATTAACTTTGTTTATATATTATTAATATATCTATCTATCCGTCCTGTCAATTATTATTGTTATTATCTATTATCTATTTATTATATTCTTTATTAGTACTATATTGTAATTATTATTTGTCTATATTACCTCTCTATTCTTATTATTATCTATCTATTTGTCTATTATATTGGTATCAGAGCCCTAAGATTCTAGGAGACTTTATTATATATGGTATCAAGAACTCAGAAAAGAAAGCCCAGATCCTATGAACGTTTAAATTTTCTTCATACCCCTCCACCTTCATTTTTCATCTTCCTCTTTGCCCCCACCCCCACCTCTGGCCCCACCCTCACCATAATTTTTACTCTTCAAATCCACAATTACCAGCCCCCACTTTTCTTCAACCACCAATTTCTCCACCACCAGCCCCACATTCCTCCAAACCCTCAATTTCTTCTCCTTCAATTACCAAATTCTTCACCCCACCTAAACCCCTTGACTTAAGATCATTAGAAAAGAATGAAATTGAATTTCTAAAATTAAAAGTTATCTTTATGAATTTGAAATAAAATTGAAATTGAAGAAAAATTATTAGCGACGGTGTTAATTATGGTGATGATGTTAATGGTGATGGTGGTGTTAATGGTGGTGGTGGTATTAATGGTGTGCATATATTCTTTGGGGGTTTGTTTTAATCGTTTTTCAGTGAGTTTTGTCGAAATATTTTGGAATGAAGAGTTTTGAATTGAAATGTGGTGATGCTATTGCATTGTTGTTTCTTGAATTGGTGGTTTGATGAAGGAATCATAAAGGGCTTGTAACTATGTTTTAAAAATTCAATCTTGATTTTGTTTTTCATGTTTTTGTTGTAGGGTATATTTTGAGCTATTTATTTTGTTGGGTTTGTGTTAAAATCAGA
>NW_025878321.1:0-1206 GCF_002878395.1 Capsicum annuum
ATATTAAATAAAGAGAAGAACTAAGAGATACTAAACTCCTAACGGAGCTTGAGTTTTAAGTTTACGCAATCTCGAAGCTCTGCGATCCTAGTAGCATTCAAACCGGTAGTTGGATCAAGACCCGGTAGTTGGATCAAGACGAGTTTCAATTGAAACTCCAACTGCCGAGTTCACGTATTAAAAAAAAAAAAAAAAAAAAAAGAAATAGCGACTAAATAAAGATATATGCGTTCTTCGCGAAGATAAAAGAAGCAAGGTTTCTAGTCATCTTCAGCAACATTCTATACCTTCAAGACAAATATTCACAAGTCGTAAAAAAATCTTCTAAGAATCCGTAATTTGAAGTTCAATCATCCACAACTTGGAAAAACATTTTAATTGATTGGAGGCTATCGAGTACTACCCGTATCCAAAATGCCCCATTTTGTATAAAAGTTAAAAGACATCCAAAATAATTGTTCCCCTCACATCTTCAAACAATAACATTCAATATTTGGAAGAAATTACATTTCAAAATCAATTAAACCTTTATCAAGTTCTTTTGACAAAGCGCAGGGCAAAATATATTTCCAAAATTGATATGGGAATAAGCAAAACAACAACACCAACGAAAATTAAAAGTAAATAGCGTATTCACAAAATCAGGACATATGGGAAATAGAAAAACGGAGGTGAAATCAAAAGGGCAAAATTTTTACATCTCTCGGAAACGACACTAAATGATCACATCTGACAAATGAAATTTAGGACAAAACCGGATTCATGAGATTAATTCACAGATAGTGAGCAACAACACAGTGACAATTTGACACCAAAATATACCATATATTCACATACAGAACCATTTTTTTGAATCCAAAATTATGTAATCCACCAGTCTGAAAATGCAACAATGACATAAGCCCGATCACGATTAAGGTAAAATCACATTCTCATGGAACCCAAAACAAGATGAAAAACAAGGCTGAAGAAAAATCTAAAAGAAGAAGAATATTCGCACATATTGAAAACAACAGAAGCTTAGAATGAAACCATGTCCATGAACTCAATTGACGGAGCCAAAAACAGACTTTAACCATATTACCACCACATATTTGCATATTCAAAGTAGCAGAAAGAGAAGAGACAGAGGTCAAATAAGAAGGGATTTTCATATATCTTGCATAATTTGATCCCAAAGCAGTCCGAAATCAAGTCTTTAAACTC
>NW_025878322.1:0-1037 GCF_002878395.1 Capsicum annuum
TTTTTTTTGTAAAATGTAATAATTTCTTACGTTTTATCAAAAAAAAATATAAAACGTAATAAATTATTATATTTTACACGAAAATTGAAATAAAAAAGTCAGTATTTTATCACATCCCCGTTAAATTCAACTTTTTTTAAAAATTGACACATTGTAATATTTTCTTTCACTTTCCAGATGTGTGCCCTCTCCCCCCCCCCCCCCCCTTTTTTTCTCTTTCCTCTTTGTTTTCCCCCACTTACTTACATTTTACACTTCACTGCTAGCCGAATAATTCATTTTTTCTCTCTGTAATAAATTTTTATGTTTTACACAAGAAAATAAAAAATAAAAAAAGAGATATCAATTACCTCGTGAAGTTGGAACTTCCCTTTATTTATTCTATATAAAAAAAAAAAATAGTCACTTCTTCCTTTAATTATTTGACTTTTCTCTAAAAATCCTCAAAATCCTAATCGAAAACTACTATGAAATACTAACCGGAGAAAATTCGGATAATTAACATTAGAGATGGTTATTTTTTGATATAGAATAAATATAAGGGAAGTGGCAAGTTCATGAGGTAATTGATACTTCTCTCTTTTTAATTTTTTGAATTTTTAAGTAAAACGTAAAAAATTTATTACAGAGTGAAAAATGAATTATTCGGACTAGCAGTGAAGTGTAAAATGTAGGGATGTGCATTGGTCGATTTTATATATTATCGGTTCGATTTATCGGTTTCGATTTTTAAATATGATAAATCAATAACCAAACTAATAAGATATTTTTTATCGATTTTCGGTTTATCAGTTTTTAGTCCTTATGGATTCGATTTTCGGTTTAATCGATAAGAAAATACTCATAACATAGAAATAGTAGTAACTAACATGAAAAAAAATTGAATCTTAGTTGTAACGAAAAATCCTACATGATGTATTGTAATTTACAAGAATCTTCAAGCTAAGTTTGAACTAAATGTTGTAAGGAGAATTTAAGAGTTTGTATAATTGAAATAATAGGTTTGTTAATTTATAGAAATTAAAGTGAAATTAATA
>NW_025878323.1:0-1371 GCF_002878395.1 Capsicum annuum
GGATGGTAGGGGGGAGAGTAGGGGTGTGGGATAAGAGAAAAGTTTGAATTTTTTAATAAAATGTATATACTGTTTTTGGAAGGGGGACTGGTAGGGGATAGACTAAGAAATTTTTTTGAAATACCTTTTAAAACAATTAAATTTTGGGTGGGGGTTGGGGGTAGAGGAGGGGGCTGGGGTGGGGAAAGGGGTAGGGATAGTGTCGGGGTGATAGGGTTTTGGGGGCAGGAGTGGGGTAGATGATTTTGAGAATTGTATGGAGGTTGAAAGAGAGTTTTGAAAAATATTTTTCTTACTTTTTAAAGGGAAGTCATTTTCCTTAGATCTAAGGAAAATAAGTTGGTTTGAAAAATATTTTTCAAAACATATAAGCCAACCAAACATAAGAAAACTAGAAAATATTTTCTGAAAAATATTTTCCTTCTTACCAAACACACCCTGTATGTCCAAATCCGTGGTCAATGTATAAAAAAATAATTCTTGAAATTCGAACGATATCATATAAATTAGGATAGAGGAAATAATGTTATTTTTTACGTTTGATATATATAGTACTGTACTTCTATTTTTTTCTAAAGATATCGTCTATGTTTTTTCTATTTCCTTGTTAATTTTCTCTTGAGAAAAGACATTGAAACCCCCTTGAACTTGTCGCCAAAACTTACTTTAAATCCTAAACTAATCGGGTAATTATATACCCCCTTAATAACTTTAAAGTGAATTTGTTACCGCCTTAAAAAATTATACCACTCTCACTACAGAGAGTGAAGTACACACTCCCCACGTCATTGTTAAATCAATATCACATCAGTGCCATGTCATTGCCACGTAAGAAATTATAATTTTTTAAAAAATAAAGTAATCCAACACACATATTTTTTTTACATATTTTTTTTAAAAAAGCAAAAAATATATATGTACTATTTTTATATATATATAAAATATATATTTATATATATATACATATATATATATATATAAATTATTTATATATTATTTTTAATATATATAGAGAGAGAGAATTTGCAAAATTTAAAAGGTGGAACCCATCTTTTCACTTTTTTTAGCCATTAATGTGTTGATTTTTAAAAAAAAATTGTCACGTCAACAATTAAGGTGGTAAAAGATTCACTTGAAATTTGTTAAGGAGGTAAATAATTACCCAATTAGTTTAGGGTTTAAAGTAAATTTTAACGATAAGTTCGGAGGTGATTTGATGTCTTTTCTCTTTTCTCATTCTAAAAACTTTTTACATTCTACCACATATTTACTATAGTTAATTGCATAAGTGATATAAGTCATAGATTTTTTCATAAGTAGCATTATTATATGATTTTAGCACATCTACAAAAATCTGCACATTTATTTATT
>NW_025878324.1:0-1837 GCF_002878395.1 Capsicum annuum
CACGGTTCGATCGGAATGTTCATAACTCATCGCTCGGGTGTCCATTTTGGATGATCCATATTTTGTTGGAAATATTATTCAATACTGTACGCAATGGTGGGTCATAATCTAAGATATTCCACACGAAAAATTTATAATTCATTCTAGAAGATAGAACCCAACACGTTTACGCACAAAATTTCAACAAAAATTTTCCCGGGGTATTACACTTTTGGATAGGTATCCTACATCTGAACCAAATTCTTTCTGGTTAAAGATTCTCTTTCTAGTTTCTCTAGAATAATTAGGAGATTCTCTAGAAGAAATATGGGATTCTGCTTCTGGCGGCAACATGCTTGATCCCACTTATTGGGTTAAATCAATACGTTCTAAGAAGAAAGATTGGAATATCAATCTCATCAAGATCATCTATCTCTTACCAAATCCCATCAATAGAATCACTTTTTTGAGAAATATGAGACATCTAAGCCATACAAGTAAAGAAATCTATTCATTGATAAGAAAAAAAATGTGAACGGGGATTGGATTGATAAGAAAATAGAATCCTGGGTTGCGAACAGTGATTCAATTCATGATGAAGAAAGAGAATTCTTGGTTCAGTTCTCCACATTAACGACAGAAAATAGGATTGATCAAATTCTATTGAGTCTGACTCATAGTGATCATTTATCACAGAATGACTTTGGTTATCAAATAATTGTATAACCGGGAGAAATTTACTTATGATACTTAGTTAAAATTCATAAAAAGTATCTAATAAATTAAGAGTTCAATCCATCTTGTTTAGCAGAAAGATGGATATTCCTTGCTCATTATTAGACAATCACTTATTCACAAACTTTGTGTAGGGAAAATAGTTTTCATTTCCAATGTCATGGAAAACACTTTTCGCTCCGCTTAGACTTATCCCCCTCTAGGGGTATTTTAGTGATAGGTTCTATAGGAACTGGATGATCCTATTTGGTCAAATACCTAGCGACAAAATCCTATATTCCTTTCATTATGGTATTTCTGAACAAGTTCCTGTATAACAAGCCTAAAGGCTTTCTTCTTGATGAGATCGATATTGATGATAGTGACGATATTGATGATAGTGACAATTTTGATGCTAGTGACGATATCAATCGTGACCTTGATACGGCTAGAACTGCTAACTAGGATGAATGGGCTAACTGTGGATATGATGCTGGAAATAGACCAATTTTATATCATCCTTCAATTCGAATTAACAAAAGCAATGTCTCCTTGCATAATATGGATTCCAAACATTCATGATCTAGATGTGAATGAGTCAAATGACTTATCCCTTGGTCTATTAGTGAACTATCTCTCCAGGGATTGTGAAAGATGTTCTACTAGAAATATTCTTGTTATTTCTTTGACTCATATTCCCCAAAAAGTAGATCTCGCTCTAATAGCTCTGAATGAATTAAATACATGCATTAAGCTGCGAAGGATTCTTATTTCACAACAACGAAAGCACTTTTTCACTCTTTCATATACTAAGGGATTTCACTTAGAAAAGAAAATGTTCCATACTAATGGATTCGGGTCCATAACCATGGGTTCCAATGCACGAGATCTTGTAGAACTTACCAATGAGTTCCTATCGATTAGTATTACACAGAAGAAATCAATTATAGACACTAATACAATTAGATCCGTTCTTCATAGACAATCTTAGGATTTACGATCCCAGGTAAGATCGGTTCAGGATCATGGGATCCTTTTCTATCAGATAGGAAGGGTTGTAGCACAAAATGTACTTCTAAGTAATTTCCCCATAGATACCATATCTATCTATATGAAGAATAAATCATGTAACGAAGAGGATTCT
>NW_025878325.1:0-4386 GCF_002878395.1 Capsicum annuum
TCTTGAACTTCATGGATGAAAGGAGTCCATGAATAAACACACGCATATCTTAGAAAGGAAACCTTGATGATTTGCAGGAGAGTTCTTGGATTGGGAAACTTAATTCTTGATTATCTTGGAAAAAGGCTTGAATCTTGCTTTTGAGAGATAAGTTTGATGGAAACCCTAATCTTGTGGTTGAGAGTGTAAGAGAGGGTTTTTGAGATGCTTAACTGAAGAAAAATGAGAAAAATTATGCCTCTTTAGGGTTATAAGTCGTGGAAGGTGAAGGAAATGAACAAAATACCCTTGTAAAAATGCCCTTGAATTGCTGGAAAAATATACTTGACGCCATCCGTGATAGGACGTCAGGCCCGTGATAGGCCGTCATGAATGGTCATCACAAAAGGGGTCCAAATTCTTGATTTTCTGCCCAGGACTGACGACATCATCAGAAATGTTGTCAAAATGTGACGACATCGTCAAAAAGGTCGTCATAAACTTGATAGCCCGTCAGAAACGTCGTCACCATTTTCCAGCTTGACATGCTGGAATAAAATGGCGATAACTCTTTGCTCCGATATCGGATTTAAACGAAATTGGTATCGTTGGAAAGATAATTCAAAGATATTTCATTTGATATACAGTAAACTACCTAGTTCATCATATACAACGAGTTATGGTCGATTGAATTTGACCCAAGTTTTGACGCTCACTAAAACTTGAACGATAGGAAAGCTTTCAACTTGTACTTGAGTTAGTGGACTTTTATGATATAAATTCATGCTCAAATAGATTCCCACATTACGTAATTGATTAAAACACAAAATTTATATAGAATTTGAGGCTTTTGAAACATCCACACATAGGAATGACGGATTTTCATTCTAGTCCAAAATGTGGGGTATTACAATATATCCCCTTGGGAACATTCATCCTTGAATGATACTGGATGAAATGAGAGAAAAGACAACTTACACAAATATATAGCATGAATGACTGGTCATGATTTCATGGCTGACATGACTGAAAACTGAGCATATCACACTGTACATGCATATCTGATGCATGGGTAGCTGATTTATGAATGTAGGACTGAGTGTTCCGATAAACTAAGTTTCTCAAACTAAGAATGCATATCTAATGATTAACTGATAAGTTGAATCCATACATATCTGATGCATGATTATATGACTAACATAATACTTGAATACATGACTGAAAGTACTGATAAGCTGACCACGCATATCTGATGCGTGAATATATCACTGAACTGACTCACGAACATGTGACTGAACATGCAATAGTAAAGGCACTAAGATTGAACTGAAATATGAGAACATGACTGATTATACTATGTGACATATGGACTGAACATCATGAACTAAACTGAACCTCTGAATACTTGACTTACAGCTGAGGTCTAACTTGAAGGTCAACATATGAGTACCCTCTATTCTAGACTGAATTTGTTATGCAAGGAGAAATTGAAGGATCCAAGGCATGTGAGCATTAAGAGAAAGTAGGGTATCTCCCCCTTAGGATGCTATGTCCCTTTAAAAATGCTTACCTTATGGAGATACTGGGTGATGCATGGGGCATCTACGAACTAGATTATAACTAAACTTTGGGAGTCAGAAACTAATGCATGATGCATGAGATGAACTGAACTTACAACTACTAGGAGGTTCTACCTTGAAATAGTTACATTCTCTGAGATTTTGGATAGCATGAATAGATGCAAGGATGAGGAAACAAGCTATAAAAATCTGACTGCTTGATTGCTAAACTGACTTACTGTCTTTACTAGCTAACTCATACTGAAACATCTGCTCGAATGAGAGAAAGAGATCTAACAATGCATACTATGAACATGAAAGACTGGTAACATACCCGAATCTAAGTCAGGGAAACTTTCTGGATTAGGACGGGTCTGGATTGCATAAAGTCTATTCTGACGCTGACCATTGTTGGTAACTTGCTGATGCAACTCCTTACCCCTCTGTGCCAGAACTCTGCACTCTCGTATCCTGTGGCTTGGCTTTCCACACCCAAAGCATACATCACTACCTGCCATACATGCACTAGATGATTCTTACCACACTCTTCGTAATGCGGATAAGTAAGACCTCTATTTTTACTACCCTGGGCCTCGAAGCCTGGCGCTCCATCATGATGGTTATTTCTGGACTTAGGTACTGGTACACTAGCTGAGGATGGAGTTGGTACTGAAAATTTTTGACTATACTGAGAACGGTTACCACCCTGTGACTTAGGCTGAGCAAATCTGAAACTATGGGTCCTTTCTCTCTTACTCTATCTCTCTCTTGTCCTAATTTTCTACTCCTCTATCTTCTGAGCATGTGTCATAATTCTGGCTAAAGTCATATCACTATTCAATATGGCAGATCTACACTCGTTTACCATACTAGCATTCACCCATGACACGAACTTACTCATCTTAGCTCTACCGTCTACAACCATATGAGTGGCATATCTGGCTAATTGAGTAAACTTGAGAGAATACTCTTTTACCATCATACTGCCCTACCTGAGGTTGATGAAATCTAGTACCTTAGCTTCTCTAAGCTCTAGCAGAAAGAATCTATCATGGAAAGCGGAGGCAAGCTCCTCCCACTCTATAGGTCCTACATCATCTAACCTTTTTGACTTCCACTGCTTGTACCAAGTATAAGTGATATCCTGTAATTGGTATACGGCTAACTCAGCACTCTAAATAGTAGTAACCCCCATAACATCTATCACCTTCTGAACCTGATCTAGGAATTCCTGTGGGTCCACATCTGACTTAGACCCTGTGAAGGAAGGAGGATTCATTCGGGTGGAGTCCTAAATTCTAGCTGTAGCTGAATTATCCACTGGGTTATCCAGAACGATAGGTGGTCATTCATTTTGGACAGTGACTGATTGAGAAAGAGTGGTGAATGCAGCCCTAAACTCTGCATGAGAAACATGATCACCCAAAGAGTCTTCGGGCGGAGGGGCTGACTGATTCTTGTTTCTTCTTTTAGGAAGCATGTCTATAGAAGAAAGGGAGAAATGGATTAGACTGAGATTATTCTCACTGGCACGACATGAATACTGAAAGAAGGGAAACTGTTCCTAAAATATCTCATAGCCTCCTGGCCATAAGTGTGGTGCACAATACATGCATGTACAAGACTCTACTAGATGTGGCTTTCAGACTTCCTAGGACTCTATTGAACCTTAGTCTCTGATACCAAGTTTTTAATACCCCAATTTTCTGAACCGAAATGCTACACGATGCTCATGACCCCGAAGGACCACAAGCTAACCCATGACTGATATCTGTACCTATATACTGCATTATATATCATAAAATATAGAAATATGAACATAAAAGGCCATAAGGTTTGAACTGAATAAACGTCTCATAACAAAATATCTGAAAAAGGTATAACAATACCAAAACAAGTCATAAATACTGAAAATAATGAGATCTGAATATCTAATCTGACATCTAATCTGAAAGCCTCTAACTGAACTGAATAAGGAGTTGAAGGAACATGTCTCCAACTAACTCCATCTAGCAACTAAATAGTAAATGTAGCAATAATCATATCATCCTTGAATGAGAAGGACTCACTACAAACTCTGAACACTAGAATGCTACTGCTAATCTAGAGCTCGTGCCTCTGAACCTATGGTGTAACATAAGAGAAAGCACCATAGCACAAATGCGTCAGTACGTCTGAATGTACTAAGTATACGAGTGAGGTAGGCTAAATGCAAAGGGTTATATACATGAACAATGCTAACTAATATGAACGTGAGAATACATACATGCATAAATAATAATAACTGAACTGGTGATGATGCTGACTACTGAGTCTGGATGCTGATGACATAACTTTACTGTTACTGAGGTACTGAATAGATTATTGACTATTTTTGACAGTTCAAATTATGAAGAACTGGTTTGAATGATTGTGTCTAACAGTCCTGAAACTGAATACTGGTAACATTAGCTATGATAATTGATATAGCTATTATAAATGTAATGATCAGACTAATCGATATAACCGATACTGAGCGACTGTAGCTGACAGTCTAAGTTCTGATGGAATAATCTGAGTTTCGCTCTACTTGGAGTAACTAAATCTGAGAGTAGTCCTATCTAGCGGATGATCATGAGTATACTGATAATAAGGATGATTTGACTTAGTCTGAGATTAGTCCTATCTAGCAGGTGATCTTTAAATCTAATGATTCTGATACTAATTAATCATATTTAAGATTAGTCCTAGATAATGGTGATCTTGAAGTATATTTACAGTGATAAGCATTGACTGTATCAAACAATACTAAATCTGTACTACTAAGCTGAGTTGACTGTGTCTAAAAGCCCTGATTATGTAACTGAAA
>NW_025878326.1:0-1726 GCF_002878395.1 Capsicum annuum
CACAAAATTTCAACGAAAAATTTCCCGGGGTATTACATCATCCTCCCATTGGAAACATTCATCCTCGAATGATGCTAGACATGCCAAGATTAGATAGGGAATAGATCATATAGCTAAAACCATTCGTTAGACCCATCACCACATCGTTTCTCACTCCAAATGCAACATAGAATGCATAAATTCAAGAAACTACAGCTGAACACATAATAAATGACAGCTGAACTGCTGCAACTTTTATCAAAAGTGCATGATTTAGGAAAGAACGATACCTTCAGCTTGATCGGAGTTCGCCAAAAATAGGTGCGGGTACTTGGATCGCCCTCAATAGATTGGTTTCTCCACAACACCTTAATCAAGGGAACTTCTTTGTTCCTTAGTCTTCGGACACTGAAATCAAGAATCTCAACAGGAATCTCATCAAAAGAAAGATTTTCTCGAATGTCAGCACTCACAGATGAATCCACTACCACAGCATCGCTAATATGCTTTCTAAGCATGGAGACATGAAATATTAGATAGACGGAGGACAACTTGGAAGGCAACTCGACCTCATAAGCTACCTTACCAACACGGCTAAGAATTTTGTAAGGACCAACATAACGGGGACTAAGCTTCCCCTCTTTTCCGAATCTCTTCACCCCCCTTATGGGTGAAATTTTCAGATAAACTAGGTCTCTCCTTCTAACATCCGCATATGACTTCTGACGACTCTGCGCAGTTTTCAACCTTTCCCTAATCAACTTAACTTTTTCCATAGCCTCAAATACCGAATTAGGACCACTCACAGCCGCTTCACCCACCTCGAACCAACCAATGGGTGATCTACACTTCCTCCTATATAAGGCTTCAAACGAAGCCGTGTCGATACTAGAGTGGAAACTGTTATTGTAAGCAAACTCTACCAACGGTAAGTGATCATCCCAACTTCCCTTAAAGTCAAGTATACAAGCTCTTAACATATCCTCTAAGGTCTGGATGGTCCGCTCAGCCTGACCATCGGTCTACAAATGAAAACAGAACTCAAAAGCACTTGGGTACCAAGACCCTTTTGAAAAGCTTTCCAAAATTATGAAGTGAACTGAGTACCCCTATCCGAAATGATAGACAAGGGAACTCCATGCAGTCTAACTAGCTCTCGGATAGACAATCTAGCATAATCCTCAGTATTATATAAAGTTTGAACAGGTAAAAAATGAGCAAACTTAGTCAACCTATCAACCACAACCCAAATGGAATCATGATGGCGTCGGGAAGGAGGTAAAGCAATCACGAAGTCCATATTTATCTCTTCCCACTTCCAGGTGGGAATACTAAACTCTTGCATTATACCACCTGATCTTTGGTGTTCAACCTTAACCTATTGGCATGTTGCACACTTAGCTACAAACGTTGCTATATCTTTCTTCATGCCACTCCACTAATAGATTTCCCGTAAGTCTCGGTACATCTTGGTGGCACCAGGATGAATAGAATATCGCTCCCCGTGGACTTCAGCCATAATCCTCTGTCTCAGATCATCAACATTTGGGACACACAATCTACCCTGCAATCTCAACACACCATCTCCCCCTTGGGATAAAACCTCTACTTTTTGGTCCTTGACTGACTCCTTCAGTCTAACCAAACTAGCATCTAAGTATTGCTTTTTCTTCACTTCCAAAACCAAGGAGGATTCGGAATACTCTGAACCCCTATACTACCCTCAGCAGAGTCAAACAACCTAACC
>NW_025878327.1:0-3820 GCF_002878395.1 Capsicum annuum
CTAAATCTGAACGTAAATCTGAAAGTAAATCTGAAAGCCTCTAAACTGTCTGAATAAGGAGTTGAAGGAACATGTCTCCAACTAACTCCGTAAAACTGAACTGAAGAAATAAATAAATCAAATCATATTATCCTCGAATCAATGAGGACTCACTGTGTCTCTGGAACTAGAACACTACCGCTACTGCTGGGCTGGAGCTCGTGTCTCGAAACCTATGGGGTAACATGAAAGGAAAGCACCATAGCACAAATGCGTCAGTACAACTGGAGTACTGAGTATACAAGAAAGGTAGGCTGAACATAAAGGGTTTCATGCATGAACAACACTGACTGACTAATATGAACGTGGGAGTGCAAGCACACATATATAGAAACTGGGACCGTGAATACTTGGTAGCATGACTTGTAAGCTAATACATGGTTTACTGATAACTGTTATGACTGATACTGAAACTGATAACATGGACGACTGTATCTGACTGTCCTGTATATACTGAAATCTAAAGAACTATCTTAGTTCTTTTACTAAGACTGATACTGAAACTGTAGGAAGTAGTGTTTAACCGACATGCCCCATGTATGCCGTTATGGCTAAGCTGGGGTCCAATCTCTACCTCGACTGGAGAGGTGTCAATACCGTGCCACTGGTAAGGACAGCTGTGAGTAACCCTTATCTGGTGGGTACTCAATGAGAATGGTGGGAACCCTAAACTGACGGGTTAAGCCACCTCATCAACCCTAAACTGACGGGTTAAGATATCTCAACCTACGCTGGCTACGTAATTCTGGAACACAAGGATTGATACTAAGAATCATACCCTGAACTGGCGGGTGAGTTCCCATCCTTGGGTTCACTCGGTGCTAACCTCTACTCCCATCTGGAGGGACTGGACATGAATAACTAACTGTGCATGACTTAATCTTACTGAATTCCGTTGACTGGCGGAATATTACTGATATCTAACAATTGACTAAGATCATAAGATTTTCCTGAGTCACATAACTGACTGAAGTCTATGGAATCATAGCTTGAGTTCGGATATCGTGAAACATGACCTGGATCTAGGCACACAGCTATAGTTTTTGGGTACAAGTACCCCCAGGACTCGATGGAAGGAAACTGACGCACATGACTGACTTGATCATAAAAGTAGAGTCCGTAATTTATAATATCATAAGTAGGGATCTCATACTATGCATGGTTATCAGCAATGTATTGCATGGAAAGGATTTCATATCACATGGAAGGACTTGCACAATCTTAATATCATGTTCGTTGCATAATCATATTGGCAACACATACTAATAGGATGGAAATTGATGTGGATTGCATGGTTATCATACATCTTGTTCATAAGTAGGATTTGCAAGTAAACATAGCATAATCTCATAAGAATAGTTCATGAGTATTCCAACAGCATTTACAAAGCACATTAACAACATAGAAGTCATTGGAACGTAAGGTCATATCATGAATCCTTCACTTGGTCACAATTTAGCTATATTGCATGATTTCTATTTCCTTAGGTATTTTATCATACACCTTACATGCACATATTAAGCATAGGTGAATTCATCAAATTATACATCATGAACAACCAAATTTACATGTTTCCAACTCATATGATATTATGAATTGACAAAAACATATATAAAGATTCCATCTTGGGAATCACCCAATATCAACAACATGATCATCAACACCCAACAATATAGAAATCATACTTTATAATGAAAAAGAGGAAAACAATCAAGCATCAACATGGGTATGATCATATCACCACAACAACCAAGCTTTTGTATTTTAAAGATTGATTCTTGAACTCACATATCTTAGAAGGAAGATTATTGATGATTGACGGAGGAATTTCCTTGAAATCGGATCTTCAAGCTTAATTATGCAACCCTAGTTGTTTTTCTCCTTTAGTGCTCATGGATGATGAGCTTTGAGATAAAAATAGGGTTGCATTATGTTTAGAAGATATATATTTCGTAGGGTTAAGTTTAGGGACATGTAAGGAGTATTTAAAGACTTAATTACCTTTAAAATAACTCAAAACGGAGTGTTTTTGACACCTGGAATTGACTTAGGCGGCGCCCAAGTAATCGCCTATGCTTGGGTTGGGCGGCGCCTAACCAATCGCCTATGCTTACTGTCTCTCACGAAAATGGGCATAACTTTTCACTCGGGTATTGGATTAAGGCAAAATTGGTATCTTTGGAAAGATATTTTGATTATCTACAATTTGGTGGGTCTAAATCATCCAAAATACCACACTAACATTGAGTTATACTCATTTAAAGATAACCCTTGCAAAATCAAACACTAAAACTTGATGGATTTAAAAACTCTTAGCTTGTATTACCTTAAGTGACTCATATGAACATGCTTAATGGATCATAAGCTATCCTATCACTAGGATATTCATTGTAAATCATGTACTCAAGTATGAATCACAGGATTAAAAACATGCGAGGTATTACAAATACGTGGATTAGTACACATGGTCGTGATAAATTTTGGTATATGGGAGCTCGGGGTTAAAGGTAATTTTATTAGAAATTATAGGCATGATGTAGTTTGTGATTTGATATTTGCATCAGTTCATTATCAGGATTTTGAAGTGATTGGGGTGATTCAGGTACTGAGTACTGCGGTATCACAAGAGATACGTCTTCTTCATTCTCTACCCTATCTTCTTCAACGAACTCCAACTGGGTAGATTTACTCGAGATGTTTTCCGACTTAATATTTCCAGATTTTATTGCCTCCTCAATAAAATTCCCCATTTTGACACAATCGGCAAACTTCTGCCCCAATATGGACTTTATCCTTTCAAAATAGACACCCTTTTGACAGCAGATAAAATACTTCGTCAATTCACTTTCGTCCATTGGTGGTTGAACTTTTCCTGCCTTGGACCTCCATTGTCGAGCATATTCCTGGAATGACTCAGAGGGCTTCTTCTGTATACTAATGAGGGAAATTCGATCCGGTGTGATTTCTGTGTTAAACTTGAAACGGTTCATAAAGTCTTCGGCCATGTCCCTCTATTTATACCAATGACGAGGGTCTTGTTTGGTGTACCAAGTAACAGACTCACCAGACAAATTTCCAATGAACAACTTCATTATGAGTTTCTCATTTTTGCTAATCCCTACTAATTTATCACAATATGCTCTTAAATGAGTATGAGGATCGTCGATTCCATCAAACAAGTTGAACTTAGGTGGCTTGAACCCCGACTGGAAAATCAATATCTGCACGGATACATAAATCTTCTTAGTCTAAATTCTCACTGACTTGAGTTTCTTGGAGGTGTTTCATCGCCCACTTTAGATTACAAATCTCGTTGATTATGTCGTCTTTCTCTTTCGTCCTTGAACTCATCAGAAACCTGCTTTTAGCAGGTATAGTGAAAGAGGGTGTTTCATTCACACACATTGGAGAAATATATGGTTCTCAAAAGATAGCGTGATTTGTTTGTTGAATATCGCGAGAAGATGTGACAACATTGGGATGTAGGGTGAAATTAAGAAATTTATGGGATTTGATGGTGTGAATGGGGATGATGGATTTTCTAAGACAATAGTTATTGTGGGAGGTTGTACTGACAGATAGTGTTCAGGTATTAAAGTTTCTAGCCATGGAAAAAAAGGAGGGCACGGTAGAGTAGTCATGGATGGATGTGTGGGGTCCCTTCCTTGGTGTAGTTCTCCTCTTAACGTCTCGAGTTGTTGCTCCAAAAGAAGAATACATTCATCCTTATCTGCAACATCTTGTCTTTTGAAAGTCCCTGATACGTTTGCTAGTGTTGGAA
>NW_025878328.1:0-1618 GCF_002878395.1 Capsicum annuum
ATAACTTGGGTAAATCTAATAGATCTATTATAGGTCTAATAGATCTATTTTTATTTGTGCATGGATATTTCTTAACTTCTCTAAATATTTTTATTTTTAGTTTATTTATTTTAATCTTATTAATATTCATATCTTGGGGGGGGGGGGGGGGTTGAATGGTATTTGATTAAATGCTTTACTGTAATATTCTTTAGTTTTTTCTCTTAGTCTTTGTAATTCTTGTATATTGTTTTGAAGGTATTCTAAATATTCTATATATTTTGTTCTAAAATATTCAATTAAATTCTCTTTCATAAGTATTTCTGTCAATCTTATTTTTTCCATATCTTGTCTCCAATATTTTAAATACTCATAGACTATCATTTTATCCTAAAGTAGTTGTGATACTGCAAATTTCTTTGTAATAATTTATTCTAATTGTGCTATATCTAATATTAAATTCTAGGTTATCTATTTCATTAATTATCCTATTTTTTTCGTCTATAAATAATTCTATGTCTAAATCATATTCTAAATTATCTTTTAATTCTAGTTGTTTTATGATTTTATTTATCCAAATTAATTTTTCTTTTAATTATTCTCTTCCTTTTCTAAGCTGGTTTCTATAATTAATTTTTTCTTATAACCAACTTTGTTTCTCTCTAACTCTTTGAATAATAACTATCCGAATAATAATTTCTACCATAGAAATCTATATTTTCTAATTCATCTTCTATCCAATTAGTACTTAGTAACTTATCTTCAAAATCAAATATTTTTTCCCATATTATTTTCTTTATGTCTTCTAATTCTAAGTCTTTTATGATATATAAAACAAGTATCTTAGTTTCATCAGATATATAACTTGTCATATTATTCATATTATGCTTAGATTTCTATGAATAACTTGGATAACTTGGAATTGGATTCTAGTAATTAAATGATTTATCATAGTATTTTTGTTTTAATTTTGATAATTCTTGTATATTATCATTAAGAAATTCTATATATTTTATATCTCTAGTTCTCATGCATTTTTCTAGATTTGTTAGTTTTTCTATTAATTGTATATTTTTCATATCTATTTTTCAATATTCTAAATATACGTAATTTATCACTGTTGATGTGTAGGTTTGGTATGTAAGTATTTGTAAGAATAAGTAGGTATGTGAGGTATATAATTAATTCCAGTCATTAAATGTTTATCAAATATTTTTTCCAATATGATTTTTCTTATATCTACAATTTCTATATCCTTAAGTACATACAAAACAAGTATTTTGAATTTATCTACCATTTCATCAGATAAATAAGTATTCATTTGTCATATGATAATTTTTTCAAAATATTCCCTTCAATCATACATATAACAAAATATGATCATTTTACATTACTATATACTAGATTATTCTTAAATAACATGTTCTTCGGTCACTATTAGCATGGTAATCTGGATATTTTTCCCTTGAACAGCGCCTCTACTATGGATACTCCCCTATCACGGCTTTCTTGCCTCACCGGTTTCACCTTTAGGATGGCATAGTTCTTTGGGATTTTTCTCATTTTCCACTTTACTAATAAATTTCTTAACGTGCTATTCTTCGAATAATTCTACTATAAAGTAACTAACATAAACTTA
>NW_025878329.1:0-1972 GCF_002878395.1 Capsicum annuum
ATGTCATGCGTTATTAAAGTCAATATACACCCCCAAATAAACTTTCTTACTTTACTGGTATAAATACTTCCTATTCAAACATAATTCTTTTATTCCTTCTTTTGATTTTTCCTTATTTCATTTTTTTTACACGCTCTGTTTTTATGCGTAAGTCTTGCATCAAATGCAAAATAAAGAAAGACGCGCAAAATTGACCACGGCTCCCAGTGAAATTGAGCAGTGATTGTCGGGCGGTCATCACCTTGACAAGGACAGGGAGCCAGTTAAGATAAGTGTTACGAGTGAAGCATTTGAAAAGGAAAAGCAGAATCGTACTGAAACAAATAGAGATGCAACAGAATTTGAAAGACAAAAAATCAAACTCGTCAACCAATTAGTTGAAACAACTGTATCAAGTTGGGGCAGAGATAAGGAAAACCTCCAAAGAATTCAAGGCCACAAACCAACCACCAATTTTAAAAACTCACAATTTTTTTATTTTTTTTTTGCTTGAACAGGGGCGAAGCAATCTTGTGATGTTTAGTGAAGAAAAAGTACAGCAAAGTTAAGTTTTCTTGAATTTTCGCTCTTTGCTATACTCCTATAATTCTAAGGCCGTACCAATATAATAATAATAAGACCCCTCATATTCAAGACTAGGGCATTTTTTTTCTAACAAAAAAAATAATAATAAAATAAAAATAAAAAAAATAAAAAAAAATCCTAATCTTATCTCGTCTTCATAGGGCGTCATCCCCTAGTTGACATCTCATTTCGTCTTCATAGGGCGCCATCCCCTAGTTGACATCTTACTCGTCTTCATAGGGCGTCATCCCCTAGTTGACATCTCATTTCGTCTTCATAGGGCACCATCCCCTAGTTGACATCTTACTCGTCTTCATAGGGCGCCATCCCCTAGTTGACATCTCATTTCGTCTTCATAGGGCGCCATCCCCTAGTTGACATCTTATTCGTCTTCATAGGGCACCGTCCCCTAGTTGACATCTTACTCGTCTTCATAGGACGCCATCCCCTAGTTGACATCTCATTTCGTCTTCATAGGGCACCATCCCCTAGTTGACATCTTACTCGTCTTCATAGGGCACTATCCCCTAGTCGACATCTTATTTCTTCTTCGTAGGGCGCCATCCCATAGTTGACATCTTATTTCGTCTTCATAGGGCGTCATTCCCTAGTTGACATCTTATTAGTCTTCATAGGGCGTCGTCCCCTAGTTGACATCTTATTCGTCTTCATAGGGCACTATCCCCTAGTCGACATCTTATTTCGTCTTCATAGGGCGCCATCCCCTAGTTGACATTTTAGGAAATAAACCGTCCTATGTTCCTTCTTCATGTCTTCACAGGGTATGACAATCCCTAGTCACATTTTTAGGAGCGAAAATCCTAATTCTTTTTCATGTATTCATTAGACATAACTTCCTTTGGGTCATATTATTAAGAATAGGTTT
The DNA here is from genome assembly GCF_002878395.1 of Capsicum annuum. NCBI lineage: Eukaryota > Viridiplantae > Streptophyta > Magnoliopsida > Solanales > Solanaceae > Capsicum > Capsicum annuum. The sequence continues at coordinate 1,451 of NW_025878329.1, forward strand.
CTTATTTTATCGCACTCCTAGCCTAAATTTCTATCGATTCGTTTATTTATTTTTAAACTAGATTATAGTTTTTCTAATAACTCACAAAATTTTCCTAGTATAAACTGGGGCAGAAAATTTTGTTTGTTTGTTTCGTCTTCTTTGATGGCTTGCAGGTTTTATGCAAAGCACAGGTCCATCCAAGAACGGAATTTCATCTCTGGTTAAAATATAGAAGAATGGTCGGTTTGAAGATAGTTAGAGTCAGTTTTGCATCCATAGTGGCCCAATATCTCAAGAGACATCTTTTTTAGCTTCTGATCAGGAGAACAAGCATCCAAAGTATTCTATGAACTGTTCTTTGGTAGAGTATCAATGACTCAATCCAAGTTTCAAGTTCAAGTCTCAAATCTTAATTTCAAGATCAAAATTTTGAGATCAAGGTATCCACTAGAAGAAGGTGAGGCAATAACTGAAGATCCAAGAGGAAGATCGGAAGCAAGAGGATCAAGACAAATAGAATAGATAGGATCTTGTACTTTT
>NW_025878330.1:0-2330 GCF_002878395.1 Capsicum annuum
ATTTAGTTATTACTAATAATATCTTAATTTGAATTATTTCAAATAAAATTGGTCGATTGATCACTCTACTCGGGACGAGTACACTTAGTTAATCATGTAATTATGATGAGATTAATTGAAATTGTAAGTGCACTCATTAATTCATGTTTAATTTTAGTTAAATCAACATAGTTATTACTAATAATTGCTCAATTTGAATCATTTAAAATAAAATTGGTCAATTAATTATTCTACTAAGGATGAAACACTTAATTGATCATTTAATTATTGAGATTAATTGAAATTGTAATTGAACTTACTAATTCATCTTTAATTTTAGTTAAATCAATGTAGGTATTTCTAATAATGGTTTAATTTGAATTATTTCACATAAAATTTGTCAATTAATCATTCTACTCAATACGAAACACTTAATTGATCATGTAATTACTATGAAATTAATTGAAATCGTAATTGAACTTACTAATTCTTCTTTAGTTTTAGTTAAATCAATATAGTTATTTCTAATGATGACTTAGTTTGAATCATTTTAAATAAAATTGGTCAATTTAAATCAATATAGTTATTTCTAATGATGACTTAGCTTGAATCATTTCAAACAAAATTGGTCAATTGATCACTCTACTCAGGACGAACATACTTAGTTGATTGTGTAATTACCATGAGATTAATTGAAACTATAATTGAACTTATTAATTCATATTTTATTTTAGTAATCTATTTAGTTATCACTAATAATGACTTAATGTGAATCAATAGATGACTAACATGTTACAACAGATGCGTAATCTATTGGAAATGATCAAACAAATAAAAAAATCTATTGAAAATGACCAAACAGATATAGACATCTGTTGCAATAAATGATTCACTTGTTGCAACAACTAATTCATCTATTGAAAATTATCAAACATATATAGACATCTGTTGTAACAGATGACTAATTTGTTGCAACATATAACTCATTTGTTGGAAATTACTAAATAGAAAAAATATGTGTTGAAAAATAATTTAAAATACTAAAGCTCAAGTATTTTTTAGGAGAACTCAAATGTTTCCCCCCTTGTCTAAGGTCTTGTCTTCAATTTTAGTTAAATCAATTTAATTATTATTAATAATTATTTAATTTGAATCAACAAATGATTAACCTGTTATAAGCATTTATTGCAACAGATGACTAACTTGTTGTAACAAATAGGTGATCTATTGAAAAATAATTAAAATACTAGGGAACTCAAACATTTTTAGGAGAACTCAAATGTTTTTCCCATTGTCTTAAAGACTTGTCTTTAATTTTAGCTAAAACAATTTAGTTATTACTAATAATTACTTAATTTGAATCAACAGATGGCTGACATGTTGCAACAGATGATTCATCTGTAGGAAATTATCAAATAGATAGAAAATCTATAATAATAGATGGGTTATCCATTAGAAAGCAGTTAAAATACTAGGGAACTTAAATATGTTTATGAGAACTCAAACGTTTGTCCCCTTGATCCTTTTGCATTTGATGTATGATACATTATTTTTGTCTTCTTTACCGCAACAAATAGGTGATCTGTTGAAAAATAATTAAAATACTAGGAAACTCAAACATTTTTAGGAGAACTCAAATGTTTGTCCCATTGTCTTAAAGACTTGTCTTTAATTTTAGCTAAATCAATTTAGTTATTACTAATAATTGCTTAATTTGAATCAACAGATGACTGACATGTTGCAATAGATGATTCATCTATTGGAAATTATCAAACAGATAGAAAATCTGTTATAATAGATGGGTTATCCATTAGAAAGAAATTAAAATACTAGGGAACTTAAATATTTTTATGAGAACTCAAACGTTTGTCCCCTTGATCTTTGTACATTTGATGTATGATACATTATTTTTGTCTTCTTTACCTTTTTCATAAAAATTTTCATGTGTTTCACTTATTCGTTGTGCCCTTGTTGAAAATTTTAGAATTTTTTAGGTCAAATTTTATTCGTATATCACTTGGACATTATTTCATAGGTAATTTTGTAAGTATAATTATGATTTTTGTTGAATTTTTTATTTGGTATATTTGTTACTGCTACAATGGATAGAACCCACAATATGAATCCAATATATGAGTCATTTATTGCAACAAGTGAATAATCTGTTGCAACATATGACTAATTTGTTGCAACAGATGACCCATATGTTGGATTCATGTTACAACACTATAATACAAATTCAACAGATGAGTAATCTGTTACAACAGATTAGTCATATATGTTGCAACAAATTACTCATATGTTGTAACAGATTAGTCAATATGTTGCAACAGATTAGTCAATATGTTGCA
>NW_025878331.1:0-1357 GCF_002878395.1 Capsicum annuum
GGTTTCACGGAATTGTTTACATTTGATAACTGAGTATGAGTCAGTTGGGGCATGTCTCAATGGCTCGTTGGTTTTATTGATTTTCTTAGAGGCTTGTCAGGCTAGTATAGATGTTGGGAGTTGACTAATAAGTCATATTTTGTTATCTTTCTGAAATTCTTTTATTCTTGGATGATTATTACTCTGTTGATATTTTAGGTTTATTTATGGAAACCCCGTTAATTTATGTTGAACTGAATGAAAATGGCGCAAACGGTTAGCTTGGGGCTACTCATAGACTCAAGCACCGTGTGACGCTTCGGGACCCATTTTCCGGGGCGTTACAAGTAATTATGGTACTACTTTTATTTTTCTTCAATAGGAAATTAATACTCCAATTTGGTAAGAAAATTAGGGCAAAAATCCTAATAAATCTCTGACTTTTGGCTTGATTTTCTTGACATAACTTGATCCATCTTTTTCATATGCATGATCTTTATTCTCCATATAATCTCCATCACCGCTGTTTGGCATGTGTAAAAATAGAGCTTGTTGGGGTTAAAAATATATGAGCCCGTTCAGATAAAAAATATTGAAGCCCTTTACAGGGTTAAAACTGAGCATTTTTTTTCAAATATGTAACAACAGGATTGTTGAAAATATGATTGGCAATTATCTCCACATGTAGTTTATTTTTGAACCTTTTTTTTCAGTAAAAATAATCTTCATTATCATCAAGTTTGATCTTAATACGTTCTCAGTCTGAACCATCGGATCATTGAACAATAGGCTCTGATACCACTTGTTGGATTCGAAATAGAGAGGGTATCCTGCGGAAGCTTATAATTTTCAAATCATATAGACGATAAATCAGATAACAACGAAAAATAAATACTAAAAACATATTATTAATATGAGTTGGTCAAACGACCTATACATTAAAAATAATATTGTAAAACTTAAAACCTACCGGGAGAAATCTCCTCCTAAATAAGAATCTTTGATGACTGCATTGTGGATACTAATGTGTTAAGGTATGAGAAGAGGAGTGTTTTTATTTATAGAGTTCCAAAACTTTTTCCTCTAAGAAAGAGGTTAGCCAAATACGGAAAACAATTATATTTTTCTTTTTTAAAAAATAAAAGTAATTATGCTACTATTTTTATTTTCCTTCAATAGAAAATTAATACTCAAATTTGGTAAAAAAATCAGGACAAAAACCCGAACATATCCAATGGCTAGAGTGGCTCCTCTAGCTACGACAAGGCCATTCCGCCCATGCCAGTGATGGTTATCTCGTAGATAGTTTTGGAGGGAAAGGTGGTTCTTTTATAGCATTAATCAGGGGTGGACCCACATAGGTTCAAGTGGGTTCATA
>NW_025878332.1:0-1293 GCF_002878395.1 Capsicum annuum
ATGAGGTCGAGTTGCCTTCCGCATTGTCCTCTGTTCATCCAATATTCTATGTCTCCATGCTTAGAAAGCATATTAGCGATGCTGTGGTAGTGGATTCCTCTGTGAGTGCTAACATTCAAGAAAATCTTTCTTTTGATGAGATTCCTGTTGAGATTCTTGATTTCAGTGTCCGAAGACTAAGGAACAAAGAAGTTCCCCTGGTCAATGTGTTGTGGCGAAACCAATCTGTTGAGGGTGCAACTTGGGAAGCTGAGGCGGATATGCGATCCAAGTACCCGCACCTATTTTTGCAACTCCGATCAAGCTGAAGGTACCGTTCATTCCGAAATCATGCACTTTTGATAAAAGTTGCAGCAGTTCAGCTGCCATTTATTATGTATTCAGCAGTAGTTTCTTGAATTTATGCATTCTATGTTGCATTCGGAGTGAGAAGCGATGTGGTGATGAGTCTAACGAATGGTTTCAGCTGTATGGTCTATTCCTTATCTAATATTGGCATGTATATCATCATTCGAGGACGAATGTTTCGAAGGAGGGGATAATGTAATACCCCGAGAAATTTTTCGTTGAAATTTTGTGCATAAACGTGTTGGGTTATATCTTCTAGAATGAATTATAAATTTAACGTGCGGAATGTCTTAGATTATGACCCACCATTGCATATAGTATCGAATAAGCTTTCCAAAGATATGTGGATCATCCAAAACGGACACCCGAGCGACGAGTTATGAACATTCTAATCGAACCGTGAATAATAGTGAACAGTAAAACGTGCAGGAAAAAGTACTGAGGCCTGGCGTATTTTTTCTCCAATTTAAACGATCATAAATCCTTGCACATAATGATCTAGGTGATCTACTATATATCAACAGAAAGTTCTGTGAGTCCTCTTTCCAATGAAATTGGTTTCATCCAATTTGTCTATCAGAGCAAAAAGTTATGGTCGATTTACTTCAGCCTATCAAAAGCGAATTTTTGGGTCAACTTCAAATGATCATAACTCCTAGTACACAATGATCTAGGTGAGATACTATATATCAACGGAAATATATGACAGTCCTGTTTCTAATGAAATTGGTTTCATCTAATTTGGATATCGGAGTAAAACGTTATGGTTGATCTACTTCAGACTATCAAAACAGTCCACCAAACGATAGATTCGAGAAATATTTAATTTTTTAGGGGCATTTTGGTCAATCTCCCACACCCAAAATCCGTCCAAACCCTATATTAAAGCCTATTAGAAGCATTATATGTTATATTTCATCAAATTCCCTCAAAAAGAAAATCCTA
>NW_025878333.1:0-1482 GCF_002878395.1 Capsicum annuum
ACTAAAACTTGATGGATTCAAAATCTCTTAGCTTGTATTACCTTAAGTGACTCATATGAACATGCTTAATGCATCATAAGCTATCCTATCACTAGGATATTCATTGTAAGTCATGTACTCAAGTATGAATCACAGGATAGGAGATTTCATACATAGGAATACTTATTCACTTCCTAGATTAGAAATATGCGGGGTTTTACAATATCTCTCCCTTGGGAATATTCATCCTCGACAGAGAATTTACTGAGAAGGGATACAAGACAATAGAACCTGAACTGAACATGAAGAACTGCAACACTATCTCATGAGTGACATGCTAAACATACTGAACTCGTGTATATCTGATGCACGGACAGTTGACACATGAATGTATAACTGAGTATGAAATGGTTAATAGGTACCAAGTTTATACTGGAAACATGAATATGAAACTGAATAAGATTAAGGAGAACTGTTACCTTGAGCTTGATCTAAATTGGTGGGGAAGAGGTGAGGATACTTGGTACGTATATCTGCTTATACTTCCCAAGTAGCTCCCTCATGAGATTGATTTCGCCAAAGAATCTTGACTAGAGGGACTTCTTTGTTCCTCAATCTACGAGTCTGATAATCTAAGATTTTGATTGGAATCTTTTCATCAGAGAGGCTGTTTTGAATATTGATGCTCTTAATAGGGACAACAACTAATGGGTCACCTATACACTTCTTTAGCAAATAGACATAGAAGACTGGATGGACTAAGGCTAGATCTGAAGGCAACTCAATCTCATAAGCTACCTTGCCGAAGAGATAAAGAATTCTGAAGGGACCAACATACCGGAGACTGAGTTTCCCTTTCTTGCCGGACCTCTTTACTCCCTTCATGGGAGAGATCTTAAGATAGACATAGTCATTGACCTCAAACTCGAGATCCTTTCTATGAACATCTGCATAGGACTTCTGTCGGCTCTGAGCAGCCCAAAGTCTCTCTCTGATCAACTAAACTTTCTCTAAGGCATCGAATACTAAGTTAGGACCTATGATTAAGGCCTCACTAACTTCGAACCAACCAATCAGAGATCTACATCTCCTACCATAGAGAGCTTCGAATGAAGCCATCTGAATACTAGAATGATATCTATTATTGTATGAAAACTCAATCAAAGAAAAGTGGTCATCCTAACTTCCCTTAAAGTCAATTGCACACGCCCTTATCATATTTTCAAGAGTCTGAATGGTCCTCTTTACTTAACCATCTGTCTGAGGATGAAATGTTGTGATGAGATGGACTTAGGTACCAAGACCCTTTTGGAATGCTTTCCAAAAGTGAGAAGCAAACTGGGTACCTTTGTATGAGATGATAGATAGTGGAACACCATATAACCTGACTAACTCCCTGATATAGAGTTTGGCATAATCCTCGATGGAATAAAAAGTATGAACAGGAAGGAAATGAGCTGACTTGGTCATTCTATCTATAATGACCCAGACTGAATCATGCTG
>NW_025878334.1:0-1556 GCF_002878395.1 Capsicum annuum
TAGGATTGCTGAATTAGAAAAAAAAAACTACAAATGCTAAAAGATTTGTATGAAAAAAAGACAGAAAGAAAAAGAAGAAAAAGATAAAGAACAAAAATTATTAATTGAGATAAATTAATTTTAAAAAAAAATTAGAAACAAAAAATAAAGAACCAGAAACTAGTGAATTAGAAATAAATGCAATAGATGTTAAAGAAACAGATAATTATGATTCGGAAGATAGTGAAACATATATAAAAATTCTAGAAAACATAGGAAAACTAGAAATTAATAAAAAATAAGAAATAATTAATAAATAAAATCTAGAACTAATAAATACAGAAGTAAATACTCTAGATAAAAATATAATACCTAGTACATCAGAAATAAGAAAACCAGCCTATAATTACAAAAATAAGTTTAAAAGATATAATCCAAAGAATGAATATAATAAATGGACACCAAAACAAATAATTAATTACAACTTTTTAGATTTATACTGTGTAATAGACACAAATAAAATAATACAACTGCGGGTAGGATATATGGCAAAACAATTATTAGATAATAAAATAGACACAACAAATACACCATAATATATAGAAAAGACATTAATAGGAACAGTAAAATTATGGTTTTTAAACCTAGCCGAAATAAGTAAAAAAGTACTAAGATCTAATAATAAAACAAAAGGAACATCAATACCTACTAAAATACTACCAACAGAAATATTGAAAAAATATGAGATAGCTATAAAAGAAGAATTTAGTAGTATAACAACAGAAGAAGAAGAGCAAAATAAAGAGAAAGATTTGAGTAGGAATTAAATATTAAAATTAGCGATATGTAATATGTGCTATAGAAATGCAATATAGTAGTGAACAGTAAAACGTGCAGGAAAAAGTACTGAGGCCTGGCGTATTTTTTCTCCAACTTTAAATGATCATAACTCCTTGTACATAATGATCTGGGTGATCTACTATATATCAACGAAAAGTTCTGCGAGTCCTCTTTCCAATGAAATTTGTTGCATCTAGTTTTTCTATCAGAGAAAAAAGTTATGGTCGATCTACTTCAGCCTACCAAAAATGAATTTTTAGGTCAACTTCAAATGATCATAACTCCTCGTACATAATTATCTGGGTGAGATACTATATATCAACGGAAAGATATGAGAGTCCTCTTTCTAATGAAATTATTTTCATCCAATTTGGATATCGAAGTAAAACATTATGGTTGATCTACTTCAAACTATCAAAACAGTCTACCAAAGGATAGATTCGAGAATTATTTGATTTTTAGGGGCATTTTGCTCATTCCCCCTCACCCAAAATCCGTCCAAACCTATTATTAAAGCCTATTAGAAGCATTATATGTGATATTTCATCAAATTCCCTCAAAAAGAAAACCCTAAGCTCCTACATCCAACTTCAAGAACCTCCAAAGTTCACCATTAATTCTGCATATTTATTCATGATTCCAAGTTCCTAGTTCAAGAACTCCAAGAACCATCATTTAAAGGCACGATTAACATCTCAAAAATGAGTATCAATCTAAAGTTCATCATTCAAGGTATG
>NW_025878335.1:0-1691 GCF_002878395.1 Capsicum annuum
TTGGAGTAGTAGGGTTGGAGTTTGAGCCTTAGGAAATTTTGGAGAAAAATGAGCTATTGAATGCTCTTAATGGACTTAAATCCATGGTTTACCCAGATGGATTGGAGTGGGAATGACCAAAATACCCTTAAAAATCAAATAATGTAAAATCTGTCCTTTGGTGGACTGTTTTGATAGGCTAAAGTAGATCGACCATAACTTTTTGCTTCGAGGGCCAAATTAAATGAAACCAATTTCATTGGAAAGAGAACATTTAGAGATTTCTGTTGATATATAGTAGCTCACCCATATCATTATGTACAAGGAGTTATGATCGTTTGAAGTTGACCCTAAAATTCGCCTGACCTCAGTATTTTTTTTCCTGCACATTTACTGTTCACCATTATTCATGGTTAGATTGGAATGATCATAACTCATCGCGCGACTGTTCGTTTTGGATGATCCATATATCGTTGGAAAGCTTATTCGATGATCTACGCGATGACTGGTCTCATATCCAGAAATTCCATACAGAAAAATTATTAATCACGATAAAGAATAGAATTCAACATATTTTTGTCCGAGATCTTAACGAAAAAAAATTTTGGGGCATCACATCATCTCCCCCTTGGAAATATTTGTCCTCGAATGTTGATAGGTAGGTCAAGAATACTATGAAAATGAGTAAATAGAGAAAAATCATCTTGCCCAAGCATACACTCCATTCTAGATTTTTTTGGATATCGTAGAAAACACACAAGCCAAGATAAACATAGCAATAAGGATTAAATCAAAAGAGAACGATACCTTTGACATGCTCAGGATTTGTAGGAAAGAAGTGGGGATATTTTGTGCGCATATCCGTTTCGGCTTCCCAAGTAGCACTCTCCATGGATTGATTTCGCCAAAGCACTCTAACCAAAGGAACTTTCTTATTTCTTAGCCTACGAACTTGAAAGTCAAAAACCTCAATCGAAATCTCTTCGTATGAAAGACTATCTTGAATACCCGAGCTTTCGGAAGGATCAATCATGACAGAATCACCAATAGACTTCTTAAGCATAGAAACATGAAAAACCGAATGGACGTTAGATAACTCCGCGGGCAATTCAACCTTATACGCTACCTTCCCAGTGTGATCCACAATCTTATAGGGACCAATGTAATGGGGACTTAGTTTCTCTTTCTTCCCAAATCTCTTCACCCCTTTCATGGGTGAAACTTTCAAGTACACTAAATCACCAACATCAAATTCAAGATCTTTCCTCCTTATATCTGCATATGATTTTTGATGACTTTGGGCGGTTTTCAACCTTTCTCGAATTAACTTAACCTTCTCCATGGCCTCGAACACCGCATCCGATCTAGTCACGACAGCCTCACCAACTTCAAACCAACCAATAGGTGATCTACACCTTCTACCATACAAAGCTTCAAACGAGGCCATTCCAATAGTAGTATGAAAACTATTATTGTAAGCAAACTCGATTAATGCTAAGTGCTCATCCCAACTACCTTTAAAATCAAGCACACAAGCCCTCAACATATCTTCTAAAGTCTGAATGGTCCGCTCGGCCGGACTATCTGTTTGCAGATGGAAAGCAGAACTTAAATGTTTGGGTACCGGTACCCTTCTGGAAAGATTTCCAAAACTGAGAGGTAAACTGAGTACCTCTGTCAGAAATAATAGCCAAAGGGATTCCATGAAGTCT
>NW_025878336.1:0-2107 GCF_002878395.1 Capsicum annuum
GCTAGATATATATATATATATATATATATATATATATATATATCTAGCTATATGAATCATGGTACTATCGGATATCCCTTTCTTCGTTGTTCATATTGTATAGTCGTTCCTTCGCCTTGTATATTACAATATATCTTTCTTTCGCTCTTTATTTGTATATTGACTTGGGATATACGGTATAGCTTTGGCATATATTGAATGTAGCTGGAATAAGATAGTTCACCTTGATAATTCCTTAGTCTTATTATGTTAGACTCTTGGACATGAATAGGATAGTTATCCCTTGTTATTCTCATTGACTTATTACATGATTTATGGACTCTTGGTTGTAGTTTCCATTCTTTTTATATGTTGTATATATTTACTTTATCTTAGGAGCTCAATTGGCAGTTGCCTACTGAGTACCATTCGTTTGGTACTCATACTTAGGGGTGTGCATTGGTAGGTTAGGTTCGGTTTTTTGTGTTATTGGTTCGGTTTATCAGTTTTTAAATTTGTAAAACCAATAACCAACCAATAAGATATTTTCTTATTGGTTTCAATTTATCGATTTTTGGTCCTTAACGATTCGGTTTTCGGTTTAATCAATAAGAAAATACTTATAAAATAGAAATAGTAACAACTAACATTAAAAAAATGAAATCTTAATTACTGCCAAAATCCTACGCAATGCATTTTAGTTTACAAAAATCTTCAAACTTGAACTGAATGTTAGTTAGAAAAAAAATTAAATCCTAATTGTTGGAAGCTATAAATGCTTCAAACTTTTCAATACGATAATAGCCGAGCTTTATATTGTGCCTTTGTTGCCCTGAATAGGTTAATACTTTGTAAATCACTGAATTGTGAATAAGTAGTGCATATAATATATATACATACAAATATCTATCTACATAAATATATATATATATATAGAGAGAGAGAGAGAGAGATATTTATATATATAACATAAATAGGGATAAAACAATAATATAGTGTATCTTTATTGGGTTATCGGTTTAACCGATATCCCAATAAGCTAAAACCAAAACCGAACCGTTTACCCAATATATTTTTTTATAAAATCAATAAAAAATCGTTAACCCAATAACCCAATAACATTTTTATCGGTTCGGTTTATAGGTTGGTTCGGTTTTTGCAAACTCCTACTCATACTATACCTCCGCAGCCTGCAGATCATAGTACGAGTTATCGCCGTTGATGTATGCATCCTGTGGAGTAGCCCTGATTCAAAGACTTAGAGTGAGCTCGTGACGTTCAGAGTATTACTTATCTCTCTCCTATGTATTAGACTAGCCTTTAAGTTGTATTTAGAGGTAAGTTGAATCAGTGTATTTCTCCTTGATAAATCACTTTCGTACTCTTATTATGTTTAGAAGCTCTTGTACTGATACCACCAGGTTTTGGGATTCATCTATGTATTGATCTTTATCTCATATATTCCGCATTCTTTTTCTTATGTTATTGAGTAGTCCATTACTAGCCGTTCTGGACTACATGTTGGCTTGCCTACTGGTGGGTTATGGTAGGTGCCATCATGACCTGAAAAGTTGGATTGTGGCACAGAACTACGTAGCCAACATAGGTACAGATTCAGATTATTCCCATTTATATATGGATGACAGTTACAGATGTGATCACTTAGCTCAGGTTATACTCCTTTTCAAGAGTATGACACCTTTCCCCAACATGAGGTTTCTTCCTTGGGAGGACGAGACGTTGGACTCCATGTTAGCTCACATGGTTTATGTAGGTTAAGAGAACCTTCCTTGATGAATAGTTTTTAAGAGAACCTCCCTACTAGTAAAAGTAAATAAGCAACTTTTGAGTATTTTTTCCTAGCAGAAAAGATCAACAGAAAAGCTTTTAGAAAACTAAGTGTAAAGGCTCACAACTTTATTCAGATTATGCTTTACAGAAAGATATTAGCTACAGATTTCAGCTTTCAGATTTAAGAGTGAGTCCCTTTTACACTTAGACAGAATGATTTAAAGGGAAAATACAAGTACAGCTTTTAGAACTAAATATTATGACTCACTAAATTTACAAGTATGATTTGTTATTCATGATTTCAGATATTCTAGCTTATGTGAGTCATTTACATTTA
>NW_025878337.1:0-1125 GCF_002878395.1 Capsicum annuum
ACTGAATAAATATACCTGTTCTGGTAAGTTTGATAATCCTAAGTTTTGTTCCTCCATAGATTTTTTCATTAAAATATACCTATTTTTAAATAAATAAACAAAATATTTGTTAAAGACAAGAGAGAATTTTTTGCTTCAACGCATGAAGGCTTGTCCTTCTCATGCCTGTAATACCTTCTATTTATAATGAGAAACTTTACATAATTTTACTCGTTTTTAAAATATCTAAAGACTTGAAAAGTCTTTTTCTACCTAACATAATTAAATTTCTGACATATTTTACATGAAGTCTTTACAAAGACTTTAATATCTAAATATAAGACAAAAATTTATAAATGCTTTTGGCTTGAAAAGTCAAAAAAGCTGTAATACCCCATATGTTTCTAAGCTAGGAGACAAACTATTTTTCCTACATATGAAACCTCCTATCCTGTGAGTAGCATTTTAGTTCGAGACTTACAATGAGTATCCTAGATATAATATAGCTTATGATGCGTTAATCATGTTCATATGAGTCACTTAAGGTAAAACAACCTAAGAGTTTTTCAATCCATCAAGTTTTAGTGTTTGATTTTGTAAGGGTCATCTTTGAACGAGTATAACTCGATGTTAATGTGGTATTTCTGCATATTTCTACCCACCAAATTGTAGATAATTGAATTAGATTTCCAACGATATCAATTTTGCCTTAGTCCAATACCCGAGCAAAAAGTTATGCCCATTTTTGTGAGAGACAGTAAGGATAGGCGATTGGTTAGGCGCCGCCCAACCAAACTTAGGTGATTGGTTAGGCGCCGCCTAAGTCAGTTCCAGTGCTAAAAACACTCCGTTTTGAGTTATTTTGAGGATAATTAAGTCTTTTAACACTCCTTACACGTCCCTAAACTTAACCCTATAAAATATATAGCTTCTAAACACATTACAACCCTATTAACATCTCAAAGCTCATCATCCAAGAGCACCATAGGAGAAAAACAACTAGGGGTCTACAATCAAGCTTGAAGATCAAATTTCAAGGAAATTCCTCCGTCAATCATCAAGAACCTCCCTTCCAAGGTATGCGTAGTATTCATCCACCGATTTTTTTCATCCGTGGAGTTCAAGAATCAATCTTTAAAATACAAA
>NW_025878338.1:0-1385 GCF_002878395.1 Capsicum annuum
ATAATCTAAATAAAGAAATTAATTATAGAAATCGAATTAGAAAAATATTGGAGAATCTAAAAGAAAAATTAATATGGATAGAAGAAACCTTAGAAAAGTTAGGAAAAAGTACATGTGATAGTTTATATAATTTAAAAAACTCGCTATGAGAAGAACAACACAAGATAATAAATAACATTGAAAATCTAGAATTAGATATACATTACAGTACAATTAGGATAAATTATTATACAGAAATATGTAACTCTGCAATTACTACAGGATAAAATGATAGACTACAAATATTTAAAATATTGGAGAGAAAAAATGGATAAAATAATATCACAAAGAAACATATATCCATTAGATATAATAGATCTATTTTACAAGTTATCTTTACAAGTTAGTTATCTGTACCCCCTACTAATGGTATCAGAGCTCAGTAATTTAAAAAATACAGTAGTAGCATATATGTTTGAATTTAGATTGGATTGTACATGATTTCTTGAATAATAACTCCATATAGGATTTTGGTTGCAGTATGTGTTTGCTAGCTCTTGCAAAATTATAGATAGTCTGATAATCCTCTTATTCGCATAAAATTTTGGTATCTCAATTCTAGGTATTTTTGGTTGTGGAATAATATCTTTTGGTATAATCGTATCTCGTGTCATTCCTATCTTTACAACTTGTATGGGTTTTTTAACTTTATCATATAATATCTCTGCTGGTGCCATGTAAATTTTTATAAAAAAATAGGGTACCTTTGGTTATTCTTTTAAAAATACTAAATGCTTCATATATTTCGGGTATAGTGGATATCTCATTTCCGTCAAAGGTATATACAGTAATGAGTAGTCCATATTCATAGCAGGTTTTAACTAGACTTTGTTTGGTTTTAGGTAAAGCAATTAGCTTATTATATCCGGTCAATCTTTGGGTTATATAGTTTGTATCTGGTTCTTGGATGTTTATATTTCTGAGGTTAGTATTTAAAAAGGTTTGTACATTGTAGATATTTTCTATATATGTCCGGGCTGTGTAGTTGTAAGTCTTTTTATCTTGGTTTAAACTATCTCGGTATGCGGTAATTTGTGTGGGTATAAACATGGAATCTTTTGATGTATTTAGTATATATGGTTTATCAAATAGCTTGTTTAGGTTCATATTTGTGTTTTTCCTAACTCCTTTGCTTGTAACTGCAGAAGTAGATTGATAAACGTTATGGGTTTTATGGAGTGTCCCATCGTCTCCTTCTAGCTCTGGAACTTTAATGTCTTCCGATCGACATAGCTCTGCACACTGCTGAGTTAGCTGATTTGTAGCTATAGACTTCAATTTAACTTCATTAGTCTTTAGCTTTTCTATTTCATTACCCATATTGTCCACTTTCAATGAAAGTGGAC
>NW_025878339.1:0-1091 GCF_002878395.1 Capsicum annuum
CTCCACCTACATCTAGAAGCTTGGTGAGTCCTCATAGTTTGAGGAACTATTTTATCAAACTTATTATTAATGAAGTATGTAGAATTTGATTGTGTTTAGTTTGAGTCAGCTGGGCTTATCCCAGTGGCTCTCTAGTTAGAAGTAGAGGCTTGTCTGACTGTTTCCCATTTTAGATTCAAAATGTTTGTTTGCAAGATTTGTAAGTTCAAGAATTTTAGTTCAGATATTAATTCAGTTAATTCAAGACTTCATATGTTAAGTTTATCTTTATTATGAGTTCCTAAGGTTGTTAGAAGGCTTAAAGGGTTAGCTTGGGACTACTTGTAGTCTTGAGCACCATGTGACGTCTAGGGAGTATTTCTGAGGAATTACATATAATTACTGATATCTTGTGAGATTGGACGGGGTTTTATATGATAAATGGAGGAATCACAATACTTGGGATTAGTTGTTTCTTGTAGTCTATTAAACTTGTAAAGTGTGATGTTTGAACTTTAGCCTAGAACCTTGGATAGTTCTACTTGAAGTCTCATGAATAGAATGAGAGTACTTTAATTGCTCTAGTAGTTGAGAATGATGTTGTTGGCTAACCTTAAGAGTATGTAACCTAGTTATGTGTAAGACGCCGCAAAAATATTAGTTTAATTTAGTCCTATATAGCATGAAAAGAGGTCCCAGACTTAGAAAAAATTCAGCTAAGTATTGACACTTAGTCTCACTTTTGGCCTCAATATTTCAATGACTTTATTTTCGATCCTTACGACCTTAAATGTTGATTTTTAAATTGATTCATGATCAGGGATATCAATAGGTGTTTTCAAACGAGTTTTGAGTTTTTCGGACGTTGTTTGAGGCACATTCAGATGACCAAAATAGTGGGTCAACGTGATCTCGATGCGATGCATCGATGATTGCATCACTAAAATAGTGAACAAATGCAAACTCGATGCGGCGTGGTGCCTATCGCGTCAATCCCATCAATGCGACGCATCGGGTATCGCATTATTGGGTACTTTTGCTCATTTAAAAATACGACTTTCCAAAGGCAATTGGGTCATTTTCCCTTCACCCAATTCAACTTAAACATGAGA
>NW_025878340.1:0-1715 GCF_002878395.1 Capsicum annuum
TATCAGATCTCGAAAAAGAAAGAATCTACCTTCCATGAAGAAATTTGGTAATAGTGAAACTAATGGGAAGAAAAATCTCATACCAACTCCTCAGATCCAAAATATTGAAACTTTGGAAGCATTCAGAACCACTCACTCTCATCGATTTGGGCCATGGTTTCTATATGGCGAAACTTAACAAGAAAGAGAGCAAGACTACAGCCTTACATGGAGGATCGTGGTTCATTGTGGGGGGATTCCTATCTGTGATTGCCTGGAAACCAAACCTTGTGCCTTTCACTTCAACGATTACCCACACTGCCATCTGAGTTAGGTTACCACAACTACCGACGGAGCTCTACGACCAGTAGATCTTGGAAAAAATTGGAAACCATCTAGGCTCCCTACTCAGAATCGATTCGTGCACCTCGTCAACGCTTCGAGGGAGATACACACGTATCTGTATCCAAATCCCACTTGGAGAGCCTATGATGAAAACTATATCGATCGACGATTATATATAACAGGTCGAATACGAAGGAGACGGCGTTCTATGTGTGGGATGTGACAGGGTAGGGCACATTCTGAAAACCTTACCTTCTCTCCACCCCCACAAACGACGCCACCCGCAACTTCATCTGCTATAAATGCTACCTCTATGCCTAAGACTGACAAAGAAGAGGATATGTGGAAATTGGTAAGTTTCCCCAAAAGAAGAACCCAGAAAAACAATTCCACGGATCAGGTCCGAGATTTGGTAGCAAAGCCAGGTAAGTACCCTCTCCAAACAAACTCGTCCACTGGTAACTCCATGAGAACGGCTCCCCTCTCCCAGCCTCCAAAGAGGTATAACGACCCATCTAGGCAGGCAAATGGAGTAAAATCCCAGTCAGGGAAGGATAAGACACAAAATCCCAATCCTGGCATCTCTGTGGACCATAAGCGGCCCCAAATCATTAATAATAGATTTAATGCTCTAAAGGAAAACATTCCTGGGGAAAAATAATTCAGTCTACTACTGTAGATGATGAGACCCTTAAGGTCTTGTCCATTAAACCACATGCCTCCCTTGAAGGATCAACCCTTTTAATGAACACCTTTAATTCCTCTGAAAATAGCTCTAATGCTGCCCCCAACGCTCATGATATGACCATGGAGGTCATATCTCTTAACTCAAACCTTACAAACCTTCCTTCCCCTTCTAAAAATGGTAAAAACTTACCCAACCCCCCTCAATCCTGCTACCACAAAAATACCGATGGACAACACTCAACAACCCTCAACACTAAAGAACCCCTTCTTTCTGGTGACTACACCACCCCCTCATGAGCACTCACCAACCTCCTAGCTAGAACTACTGCTGTAGGACTTCCCTCTTACTCTCAATGCCTACATCGGGGATCAACCTGTGATCCTAACCCTGCAGGATCCTCACTACCTAGCCAATGTGGCCAAGGAAGCAATATACCACGTTATCAACCATCCGGGGAACCAACTGTAGATACACATCCTCCTGCAGGCACAGTCATCTATGGACTCTATTCACCTTCCCACCCAGGATCATAATTAAATCCTATACCAAATATTTCTGAACCTTCCCTTCTTCCCAACCCAAGCCTCCAATATTACCCTCTTGGGCCCTTCCTTCATTCCCTGGAATCCAATGGGTCATCTCATGAACCACCAAATACCACTCTCTCCGGGAATCTGGGCAAAAAACCAAGAAGAGAAAGAAA
>NW_025878341.1:0-2916 GCF_002878395.1 Capsicum annuum
TAGGGCACACAACAAACATGGGAATCACATTGGTAAAATTGTCCTAAATTCATGTTCATTTCTACCAGCTTTTGAGGGTAGCGAGGTCATTTTAACATCATCCCGATTTTTATCTACACTTATTTTTATCTACACTTATTATTATTATTATTATTATTATTCGCCCTCCTTTCCCTCTTTTTTTTTTCGTATCAATCTTTGTTCTTTTCCTTTCTTGTCTCATCATCCTTTCTTTCTTTCTTTTCTTCTCTCGCTATCTACCTTCATTTTATCATTCTTTATGGCTTTTGCTTTTCTTTTAAAAAAAAATGAAAAACAACAAAACAAAATGATTAGATCGAACCCAAAAGTAGGTTGCCTACGTATCATGTTATACATGAATCAGATCTTGCATAGTTCGGGAAGCATATGCATAAACATCACATAATTGAAGTTTTTTTTTCTTTTTTTTCTTTTTTTTTTTCACGAAAATGAAAACAAACAAACAAAATAATGACGTAACCGCATAACATTTTGATGAAAGAAAGAAACAAAACATGCAACGAATTTATGACTGCTTTAAAAACTAAACAACAAATACAAAATAACATTCTAGACCCCTAAGACAACATACGTGAAATTACTGATAAAGACCCTAATACCAAAAACAACTTGACTCCTACTTAAAATAGACGCCACCCTACAATGAAAGAAACATAAGAGACTCAAATTGAATAAAGATAAGAAATGCTCTTTCAGACTGGTGCTCTGCGTGATGATCTTGGCTGAGATGGACCTGCCTGTGAAGTTCTCTTTCTTACATTCAAACTTTGTAGTATGTCCTGCAAAGACACCCTGATATTGGGGAAGAAGCTTCGGGCCCGTATTCCTGCCTCATGAGGAGTGCAATTAGAAAAATTATTCTGACACCTTTCTACAATCTTGAACAATCTGCTAACTGAACTCTCAGTGTCTCCACTTTGGACCCCGCACTTTCATCTTGATGGTCGTCAACTATGCATTCTTCCTGTATTCTCCCTCTAAGCTCTGCTGGTAAGAGTTGACTGATACACCGAGGGATAGATTGAAGCCAGACCCCATATCCCTGAGTGTACCCTAGATTATCCAAAGTTTCTTTGAGTGTGTCCACACCTAGCTTTGTTGTATGCTTCCAAAACTGCTCGTACTTGCTCTCACCTAAGGCTTGGTCCTTGAAGTACTCAACATCCTTCAGAAGATCCACTGCTGGTGGCACAACCTGCAGCCTACCCAACTGGCGCATTACCTTAGAAGGACTGTATGGTCTAGTGCAATTGAGTCCTAACATAACTAAAGGAGCTGCGTCTGACAACCAAACAAGATTATCTTTGGTCGAAGCCACAAATAAGTCCACAAAATATTATCCCCGGTTCTTGACTCTAGAAATTCAATCCAACCGTCTACTCCCACGGGTAGCGAGAATTTATCCAAACGCAACCTCAAGTCCATGGCTTTCACTCGATTGGGAATACAACGATCAACCACGTCTAGTCTAAATAAAGAAGGGGCATACATATGCTCCATCATCCATAACTGCAATATCAGGTTACTGCCCTCAAAAAATCTCATCCCTCCCTTCACTTCGGTTAAAGCCTTATATATTTCTGTTAAGATCATGGGTATGAGAGTGAACCTGCCCTTTTGATCAACGACCTTCCCCTTTTGAATAGTGCCCTTATCATTTTGATCCTTATGAAATAAAGCCATCACCACAGATTGCAAATGGGTATTAATACGTCTTTCTTCTAGTGGAAACACTAAAATACCTAACAAAGCGAGGGTGAATACTTCAAGACACTTTCTCTCCCACTTCTCCTTAGTCATATGAAATTCATCTCAAAAGCAATCAAAACCTTCCAAGGACCCAAATCTAGAGAATAGAAAGTCTAAAGAAATCCATGATTGATTCAGACAACCCAAATGTCCGTTATTACTCTTCAAACCACACCCTTGTAGAAACCTATTGCCCGAGTGATTCCGATCGGATCATACTTTTGTCAATATAAGGCAAATGAAGCAGACCAGATAATTCTGCCAACGTAGGCGTCATTTCACACTTTCCGAACCTAAACACCAAATTACTAGGATCCCAAAAGGTCAGCACAACATCTATTAGGTCTGGACGGGGTGGGACATGCAGAAGTTCCGTAAGATCACCTAATATCTTAAATAGCTCTTGCTAGTCAGCGTAGTTGAACGTGCTCCACCACTTTATTAACTTTTTGGGCACTTTGGAAACCATCAAGACTCTCGACCCTGTAGGCTTCATCCTGTATTAACAAGCCAAACTTACAACTCAAAAATTCAAAACAAGACAAGGAATTCCCGACCCTCAGGATTTTATCTTAGAAAAAATATCGTGTGACATAGAGGGACAGACCGGCATATAACTCAAATTCACCGAACAGTACCGCCGAATGAAATCAACCTACTTGGCAAGAATTAATTGACAACACTAGATTACGAGAAGGAAAACCCAGGCTAAGACTAAGACAAAGGCCAAAAAATAAAAATTAAAATTACCGGATCCACCGAGGGTTGCCTGCGTATCCCGCCCCAAGGGACGGGAATCAAGTACACGTCGTTCGTTCAGATTGGACAATTAATAATTAAATAACAGGCTAGACCCTGACTTAAGAGATACGACCAAAGACAGACGATGAACCATATTAATAAAATCTTCTGAGTTTTTATTTTGATACTTCACAGAAAAATGACATCAACAACTATGAAAGAAAAATCTTTTTGATATTTTCGTTATACGAAATGTAAAAAATTTCTAACACCTCTTTTTTTTTTTGCATTTCTTTTATAAACACATCCTATGAATGAAAAAAATTGTTTTTGAAGCTTTCGAATTGTGAATGCATGCTAAACGAGACAAAGGAAAATCTTTTT
>NW_025878342.1:0-1695 GCF_002878395.1 Capsicum annuum
CCGATAGAAAAATTAGATGAAACCAATTTCATTAGAAAGAGGACTCGCAGAGATTTCCGTTGATATATAGTAGATCACCCAGATCATTATGTACAAGGAGTTATGATCGTTTAAAGTTGTAGCTAAAATACGCCAGGCCTCAGTACTTTTTCCTGCATGTTTTACTGTTCACTACTATTCACGGTTCGATCGGAATGTTCATGACTCATCGCTCGGGTGTCCGTTTTGGATGAGCCACATATCGTTGGAAAGATTATTCGATACTCTACGCAATGGTGGGTAATAATCTAAGACATTCCACACGGAATATTTATAATTTATTCTAGAAGATAGAACCCAACACATTTACGCACAAAATTTCAACAAAAAATTTCCCAGGGTATTACATCATCGCCCCTTGGAAACATTAGTCCTCGAATGCAACATAGAATAGAGCACACAGATGAAACCATTCGTTAGACTCATCACCACATCGTTTCTCACTCCGAATGCAACATAGAATGTATAAATTCAAAAAACTACAGCTGAACACATAATAAATGACAGCTGAACTGCTGCAACTTTTATAAAAAAGTGCATGATTTAGGAACGAATGGTACCTTCGGCTTGATCGGAGTTCGCAGAAAATAGGTGCGGGTACTTGGATCGCATATCCGCCTCAGCTTCCCAAGTTTCACCCTCAATAGAATGGTTTTGCCACAACACCTTGACCAAGGGAACTTCTTTGTTCCTTAGTCTTCGGACACTGAAATCAAGAATCTCAACAGGAATCTCATTAAAAGAAAGATTTTCTTGAATGTCAGCACTCACAGAGGAATCCACTACCACAACATCGCTAATATGCTTTCTAAGCATGGAGACATGGAATATTGGATGAACAGAGGAAAACTCGGAAGGCAAATCGACCTCATAAGCTACCTTACCAACACGGCTAAGAATTTTGTAAGGACCAACATAATGGGGACTAAGCTTTCCCTTCTTTCCGAATCTCTTCACCCCCCTTATGGGTGAAATTTTTAGATACACTAGGTCACCAACTTCAAACTCAAGGTCGCTCCTTCTAACATCCGCATATGACTTCTGACGACTCTGCACAGTTTTCAACCTTTCCCTAATCAACTTAACTTTTTCCATAGCCTTAAATACCGAATTAGGACCACTCATAGCCGCTTCACTCACTTCGAACCAACCTATGGGTGATCTACACTTCCTTCCATATAAGGCTTCAAACGGAGCCATGCCAATACTAGAGTGGAAACTGTTATTGTAAGCAAAATCTATCAACGGTAAGTAATCATCCCAACTTCCCTTAAAATCATGTGCACAAGCCCTAAACATATCCTCTAAGGTCTGGATGGTCCGCTCAGCCTAACTATCGGTTTGCGGATGAAAAACAGAACTCAAAAGCACTTGGGTACCAAGACCCTTCTGAAAAGCTTTCCAAAGTTGTGAAGTGAACTGAGTACCCCTATCCGAAATGATAGACAAGGGAACTCCATGCAGTCTGACTAGCTCTCGAATATACAATCTAGCATAATCCTCAGCAGTATATGAAGTATGAATAAGCAAAATAAGCAGACTTAGTCAACCTATCAACCACAACCCAAATGGAATCATCATGGCGTCGGGAAGGAGGTAAACCAATCATAAAGTTCATATTTATCTCTTCCCACTTCCAGGTGGGAATACTAAACT
>NW_025878343.1:0-4029 GCF_002878395.1 Capsicum annuum
TGTATGTATGTATGTATGTATAGATGTATGTATGTATATATATGTATGTATGTATATACACAAACACCTTAGTTACCAGGGGCTTTGGGCTCTAGATGACAAAAGAGTTTTAAAATGAAGTGCAGGTGACACAAGTCTTAATAATTGAGTAGAGGTGACAATTACTTTATTAAGGATTAAGAAAATAAGAAAAGTTTGAAAATAACCCACAAGTGTTTAAATTTACACTTTGATCCAATATAAAACCTAATATAACTAGAAATGGAGGGAAAAAAGGCACGTTTCTCTCTCTTCTCATTTATTGGAGTTTTCTCTCTTTTCGTGATTTTTGTTATTCATTGTTGTTGTTGCTTTATTCATCATCTTCTTCATTATCATCATCTTATTCTTCATTATTATCTCTTCTTGTTCATCATCATTATCTTCTTGTTGTTGAACATTGTTGTTACCGCTACTATTGCTACTTGATCAAATTTTTTAGGTCAAATTTTATTCGTATATCACTTGAGAATTACTTATAGGTGATTTTAGTAAGTAAAATTATAATTTTTAATTGAATTTCTCATCTGAGTGTATCTGCTACTGCTGTTTTTTCAACAGTAGATAAAACATGTAACGTGAATCCAACAGATGAGTAATCTGTTGCACAGATGAGTAATCTGTTGTAACATATTGACTAATCTGTTGCAACATATGAGTAATCTGTTGTAACATATATGACTAATCTATTGCAACATATGGGTAATCTGTTGTAACATATATAACTAATCTGTTGCAGCAGATTACTCATCTGTTGAATTTGTATTAAGTGTTGTAACATGAATTCAACATATGAGTCATCTGTTGTAACAGATTAGTCATATGTTGTAACAAATTACTCACTTGTTGCAATAAATGACTCATATATTGGATTCATGTTGCAGGTTCTATCCATTGTAGCAGTAGTAAATATACCAAATAAAAAATTCAACAAAAACCATAATTATACTTACAAAATCACCTATGAAGTAATGTCCAAGTGATATACGAGCAAAATTTGACCTAAAAAAATTCTAAAAATTTCAACAAGGGTACAACGAATAAGTGAAACACATGAAAATTTTTATGAAACAGGTAAAGAAGACAAAAATAGTGTATCATACATCAAATTCAAAAGGATCGAGGGGACAAACGTTTGAGTTCTCCTAAAAACATTTAAGTTCCCTAGTATTTTAATTGCTTTCTAATGGATAACCCATCTATTATAGCAAATTTTCTATCTATTTGATAATTTCCAACAGATGAATCATCTCTTGCAACATGTTAGTCATCTGTTGATTCAAATTAAGCAATTATTAGTAATAACTAAATTTGATTTAGCTAAAATTAAAGACAAGTCTTTAAGACAATGGGACAAATATTTGAGAGTCTTTAAGACAATGGGACAAATATTTGAGTTCTCCTAAAAATGTTTGAGCTCCCTAGTATTTTAATTATTTTCCAACAGATCACCTATTTGTTGCAATAAGTTAGTCATTTGTTGCAATAAATGCTTATAACAGGTTAGTCATTTGTTTATTCAAGTTAAACAATTATTAATAATAATTAAATTCATTTAACTAAAATTGAAGACAAGACCTTAGACAAGGGGGGAAACGTTTGAGTTCTTCTAAAAAATATTTGAGCTTTAGTATTTTAAATTGCTTTTCAACACATATTTTGTCTATTTAGTAATTTCTAACAGATGAGTCATATGTTGCAACAACTTAATCATCTGTTGCAACAGATGTCTATATCTGTTTGATAATTTTCAATAGATGAATTAGTTGTTGCAACAAGTGAGTCATTTTTTGCAACAGATGTCTATATCTATTTGGTCATTTTCAACAAATATTTTTATTTGTTTGGTTATTTCCAACAGATTACTCATCTGTTGTAACATGTTAGTCGTCTATTGATTCACATTAATTCATTATTAGTAATAAATAAATTGATTACTAAAATAAAATATGAATTAATAAGTTCAATTACACTTTCAATTAATCTCATGGTAATTACACGATCAACAAAGTATGTTCGTCCTGAGTAGAGTGATCAATTGACCAATTTTATTTGAAGTGATTCAAACTAAGTCATCATTAGAAATAACTATATTGATTTAACTAAAACTAAAGATGAATTAGTAAGTTCAATTACGATTTCAATTAATTTCATAGTAATTACATGATCAATTAAGTTTTTCTTACTGAGTAGAATGATTAATTGACAAATTTTATGTGAAATAATTCAAATTAAACCATTATTAGAAATAAATACTTTGATTTAACTAAAATTAAAGATGAATTAGTAAGTTCAATTACGATTTCAATTAATCTTAGTAATTAAATGATCAATTAAGTGTTTCATCCTTAGTAGAATAATTAATTGACCAATTTTATTTTAAATGATTCAAATTAAGCCATTATTAGTAATAACTATGTTAATTTAACTAAAATTAAACATGAATTAATGAGTTCACTTACAATTTCAATTAATCTCATCGTAATTACATGATTAACTAAGTGTATTCGTCACGAGTAGAATGATCAATTGACCAATTTTATTTGAAATAATTCAAATTAAGATATTATTAGTAATAACTAAATTGATTTAACTAAAATTAAAGATAAAATTACAATTTCAATTAATCTCATAGTAATTAAATTATCAACTAAGTGTATTCATCATGATTAGAGTGATCAATTGGCCAATTTTATTAGAAATGAATCAAATTAAGTTATTATTTGTAATAACTAAATTGATATAACTAAAATTAAAGATGAATTGATAAGTTCACTTACAATTTCAATTAATCTCATAGTAAATACATGATCAACTATGTCTATTCGTCTCGAGGAGAGTGATCAATCGACCAATTTTATTTCAAATGATTCAAATTAAGTCATTACTAGTAATAAATAAATTGATTTTGACTAAATTAAAGATGAATTGATAAGTCCACTTACAATTTTAATTAATGTATTCGTCCTTAATAGAATGATCAATTGGTAAATTTTATTTAAAATGATTCAAATTAAACAATTATTAGTAATAACTAAATTAATTTAACTAAAATTAAAGACAAGACCTTAGACAAGAGGACAAATATTTGAGTTCTCTTAAAAACATCTGAGCGTTAGTATTTTAAATTATTTTCCAACATATATCCTATATGTTTGATAATTTTCAACAGATGAGTCATCTGTTGCAACAAGTTAGTCATCTGTTGCAACAGATGTCTATATTTATTTGATAATTTTCAATAGATGAGTCATTTATTGCAACAGGTTAGTCATCTGTTGCAACATATGTCTATATTTGTTTGGTCATTTCCAACAAATGTCTTTATCTGTTTGGTCATTTCCAACAGATGTCTTTATCTGTTTAGTCATTTTCAATAGATTACTCATCTTTTGCAACATATTAGTCATCTATTGATTCATATTAAGCCATTATATTAGGAATAACTAAATTTATTTAACTAGAATTAAACATGAATTAATAAGTTCAATTACAGTTTCAATTAATCTCATAGTAATTATACTATCAACTAAGTGTGTTCGTCCTGAGTAGAATGATCAATTGACCAATTTTATTTGAAATGATTAAAACCAAACCATAATTAGAAAGAACTATATAGATTTAACTAACATTAAAGATGAATTAGTAAGTTGGCTTACAATTTTAATTAATTTTATAGTAATTGCATGATCAACAAAGTGTTTCGTCTTAAGTAGAATGATCAATTGACCAAATTTATTTGAAATAATTAAAATCAAGAAATTATTAGTAATAATTAAATTAATTTAACTAAAATTAAAGATAAATTGATAATTTTAATTATGATTTCAATTAATCTTATAGTTAGTAATTACATGATCATCTAAGTGTATTCGTCTTGAGTAAAGTGTTGATTGACCAATTTTATTTGAAATGATTCAAATTAAGATATTATTCGTAATAACTACATTGATATAACTAAAATTAAAGATGAATTGATAAGTTCAATTA
>NW_025878344.1:0-1726 GCF_002878395.1 Capsicum annuum
ATTCTATCCCAATTTTTCTTTTGCTAGGCCCATAACTAAAAAGCCCACTTTCTTTCGATTACGAGGTTTATTCGAATATGAAATCCAATCGTGGAAATACAGCATCCCACTTTTTTTTACTACCCAGGGTTTTGATACATTTCGCAATCGAGAAATCTTTATTGGTGCAGGTGCTATCCGAGAACAATTAGCCGATCTAGATTTATGAATTATTATAGAGAATTCGTTGGTGGAATGGGAAGAATTGTGGGAAGAAGGGGACACGGGGAATGAATGGGAAGATCGAAAGGTTGGAAGAAGAAAGGACTTTTTGGTTAGATGCGTGGAATTGGCTAAGCATTTTATTCGAACAAATATAGAGCCAAAATGGATGGTTTTATGTCTATTACCAGTTCTTCTCCTGAGTTGAGACCAATCATTCAGATAGATGGGGGTAAACTAATGAGCTCAGATATTAATGAACTCTATAGAAGAGTTATCTATCGGAACAATACCCTTACCGATCTATTAACAACAAGTAGATCTACGCCAGGAGAATTAGTAATGTGTCAGGAGAAATTAGTACAAGAAGCTGTGGATACACTTCTTGATAATGGAATCCAGGGACAACCAATGAGGGACGGTCATAATAAAGTTTACAAGTTGTTTTGTGATGTAATTGAAGGTAAAGAGGGAAGATTTCGTGAGACTTTACTTGGCAAACGAGTTGATTATTCAGGATGTTCTGTCATTGTCGTGGGTCCTTCACTTTCATTACATCGATGTGGATTGCCTTGTGAAATAGCAATAGAACTTTTCCAGACATTTGTAATTCGTGGTCTAATTAGACAACATGTTGCTTCGAACATAGGAGTTGCTAAGAGTAAAATTCGAGAAAAAGAGCCGATTGTATGGGAAATGTTATGCAGGGACATCCTGTATTGCTGAATAGAGCACCCACACTGCATAGATTAGGCATACAGGCATTCTAGCCCGTTTTAGTGGAGGGGCACGCTATTTGTTTACCTCCATTAGTTTGCAAGGGATTCAATGCCGATTTTGATGGAGATCAAATGGCTGTTCATGTACCTTTATCCTTGGAGGCTCAAGTAGAGGCCCGTTTACTTATGTTTTCTCTTATGAATCTTTTGTCTCTGGCTATTGGGGATCCCATTTCCATACCAACGCAAGATATGCTTATTGGACTCTATGTATTAATGAGCGAAAATCATCGAGGTATTTATGTAAATAGATATAATCCATGTAATCGGAAAAACTATCAAAATCGAAAAAGAAGTGACAATAGTTATTATAAGTATACGAAAGAACCCTTTTTTTTGAATTCCTATGATGCAATTGGGGCTTATCGGCAGAAACGAATCAATTTAGATAGTCCTTTGTGGCTCTGGTGGCGACTAGATCAACGCGTTATTGCTTCAAGAGAAACTCCCATCGAAGTTCACTATGAATCTTTAGGTACTTTTTATGAGATTTATGGACACTATCTAATAGTAAGAAGTCTAAAAAACAAATCCTTTTTATATACATTCGAACCACTGTTGATCATATTGCTCTTTATCGAGAAACCGAAGAAGCTTATATAGAGTTTTCTTGAGCCTATTCATATGGTACCTAACGTAATTCTATGATACCGTGGGACTTCGGGGCTCTCCGGTTCAGCTAGGTACATAGTTCCAGAGTTTATACGCGAATCAAGATCGATAAAAGGAAGTTTTACAATCACCGA
>NW_025878345.1:0-3445 GCF_002878395.1 Capsicum annuum
ATTTGAAGTCCATATTTACCCATTTGAAATATGAGTGATCCAATTCACTAAATATGGGTTAAATGGACTCTTTTCACAAATATGGGCTGAAATTGCCACCCCTAGTAAATTGATGAAAAACTAGTAATTATAAGATAAAAATATTATTCAAGTGAAAGGGTATGAAATTTGGTTTAAAATCATGCCTTAATATTTTTGGGGTTTTGAGAAATTTATCAAGAAATTTCTAAGAAAATGGTGAATTCTTACCTTAAATCTGTAATTAAAATCAAGAAATAGGTGTTAATCTAGCTTCCCAAGCTCTCACAAACTTCACTTTTAAGCTCCCAAAATATTTAGAGTTTAACTCTCAAGAGACAAGATAAAAAAAATGAGCAAAATAGGTAAATATGAGCTCGGGTGAACCAGGACCCGAACGAAAGGTCTACCTGGCCTAAAATCGATATTCCAGAGCTACTGGCGTAGTCCGTTCGATCATCTGTCGTATGGATCAAAATATAATCACATAAGTCCAAAATAAGGCTCTTGAAGCCATCAAAAACCACAAATATTACATAAATGATACCAAAATGCATCAAAAATCATGTCAACCACTCCCACACCCCAGAAATACCATAATACAACTACGGGAAGGGGTAAAACAATTAAATCACATAAAATCACAAATTTCACAGATTTCATCAAATTTTTAGGTCATTACAAACATAAGCCTCGGTTTAATGAAGCTCTCCGAGGATCTTGAGGCGTTTAACAGCTATCCTTGGGGTATGAAAGCTTCAAAATGACTGTCAATATTTGTTAACTCTGTTAGTGTCAAAGACAGTCAACTTATATGGCTTCCCATGGTCTTTCATGGTAAATGTTTCTTTCTTCTATTATGATATCATTCATTTTTTTCACTCAATAATGGTTTTGATTTATTGACATTATTTTATAGGCTTGGGCGTTTGAAGTCATTCCTTATTTGAGAAAACAAGTGAACTACCAGGAAGGAGTTTCCTGTCCAAGAATCTTGAGATGGTTGTAGGCCAAAATTGATAAAAATGCAAAAAAATTTCATCTCTTCAACCCCCCGAAGGATGCAATAAGTATAATTATAATTAATTTTTTCTTTTTATTGATGATTTTTTTGAATGATCTGATCATCATTCTAATATATGTAATGATTTATGTTAGATTGTGCATCCATCGCTAGTTTCGACCAATCGAGAGTTGAAGATGTCTTTTTCTCTTACTTTACGGTCTGTGCAAACTTTATCGGACCCTAAGCTCATCGATAGAACAAAAAAATAGAATTGTTTGGAGCAACAACCATTACAAGCAAAAATAATTTTGGAGCGTGGGCTTGTTGTTGTTGATTGTCTTAGTGGTGATAAAGTTGTTGGTGGTGATAGTGGTGCTGCTGTTGGTGATAATGATGCTCCTCTTACAGTATTTAAAGCCAACCATTATGACTATGATCATACTGGTTATGCAGATTTTACCTCTTCCAGCTAATGTTCTGTATGCAAATGTCAAGATTGCAGGGCAAAACATGATGTAGTGATTAATGTTATTAATGCATTAACTGCTTCTGTAAAGGAATTGACATCTAAGAGGGGTCTTATTCCATCAAAGAGGATTTTATTTCCATCCGCTCCATTAGAGATTAGGGCTAAGAAGAGAAGGAGAGTGATTTCCAGGGCATTATTAAGCATCCAAAAAAGCGAAATTGAAACTCCTCTATCTGTGTGTTTCACTGAGCAACGTACAATGTTCAAAGGAGAGCAGCTTGAGATGAAGAAGGTGAATATATATGTCCTCCAACTGACTAAACAAATAAACACATATCATTTTCAACAGATGACATAGCTGCTGAAAATTATCAAGTAGATATATACATCTGTTGCAATAGGTGACTAACTTGTTACACCAGATAAAGTATCTGGTGCAACATATGTCTTGTCTATTTTAGTAAATCAAACAGCTCTTCGTACCACTTTTATTTGTACCAACAGACGACCTATCTTCTGCAACAAATGATTCATATGTTGCAATGGATGGTTTATCCGTTGGAAATTAACATACAGGGTCTTTCTCATATAGAAATTTATCCCAGCAATTGATTCATTATTGCAATAGAAATATAATATGTTTGGGATAATTTAAAATGGGAGGAAGGCCTGTTTGATTTGCTAGAAGAGATGAGTTATCCTTTTCCATTTTGTTGTGTCTCCGTGATTAGCATTGACCAATTCTGGCTTTCCAGGTGGATGTAGAAGAAGCTACTGTTGAGCAACATTAATAATATACTACTCTTTTTATGGAAATACGGAGAACAAAAAGCATAGAAATCG
Source organism: Capsicum annuum (assembly GCF_002878395.1). NCBI lineage: Eukaryota > Viridiplantae > Streptophyta > Magnoliopsida > Solanales > Solanaceae > Capsicum > Capsicum annuum. Next base: position 2,337 of record NW_025878345.1, read on the forward strand.
TATGTAAGCGACAATAAAGATCCACGATGACCAAAGTCGAATTTCATAGCACCGGATGAAGATCAACTTGTTCATACTAAGTAGATATTTATAGCTTAAGCCTGTCAAAGTAATCCTTGGCAGTATACTTGAATTGTTGTTGATGTATTTGTTGAGATCTGTACCCATAATAATTTTCTTACATTTCATTTATTCGTTGACTTATTTCAGCTAATTTATGAAGGCTTTGATTTATTTTATTTTGTCTATAAATTTTATTTACTCCTAAGATTTGAACTTATTAATTGAAAAGAAATACTAGATTCAAATATTGCAATAGATAACGTATCTGTTGCAACAGACGACACATTTATTGAAATAATCGAACAGATTTAGACATATATTGCAACAGGTTGGTAATCTGTTAGAATTTATCAAATAGGTCTTCCCACTATTGCAACAGATGGACTTAGGTAGAAACATCGAGATAATGCAACAGATGACCAACCTATTGCAACAGATAAACTATATGTCAGAACAGGTAGAATAATTGTTACAATGGATGAAGAATCTGTTGCATTATAAAAATTCAAATTTCGTTGGACATAAAAAATTGGCACTACGTGTAAAAAGGTTAAATTGAATTGAATTAAAACATAAAAGGAGGAACCCACCAACGGTGTTCAGTTCAAATACCTAAAATAAAATAGGCATCAAGTAGACAGTGTTCATTTTAAACACGTAAAATAAAATAGGCATCAAATATGTCAGTCTGACACATTTTGCTGACTTACCGTCACTTGGCCCCCAACGGTCATATGTTTCCCTCCCATTGTCTTATATATTCATCTTCCTCCTAAAATTTAACCCTAAATTCCCAAATCTTCTTCTTCATCGTCATCTTATTTTATCTATCCAAATTCTTCAAATTATTTCTTTCATTTTTTTCAACTGAGCTTGATAATGTCGAGCGCATCTTCCACTACTTTTTGTGATAAAGTTTTTCAATATTGTAAGTGCGGTCATGAAGCTCTATTAAAGACTTCTTAGACTCAAAAAAATCCGGGTCGTAGGTTTTTTACTTGTAAGATTTCAAAGGTAATATTTTTTTTATTTAATTAGTTGATTAA
>NW_025878346.1:0-1712 GCF_002878395.1 Capsicum annuum
TTTTCCTTTTTCCTTTTCTTTTTTTTTCCTTTCTCATATCTTTTTTTCTTTTTCTATTTTCGTTTTCTTCTTCTTTTTTATATTTTATTTTTTTCTTTTATTTTTACACTTCTATTTCTCTTTCTTCCTTTTTTTTCTTTTTCACTTCTCTTTTTCTCCTTTTTTTCTTTTTATATTTTTATTTTTTTCATTTTTTTACTCTTCTATCTCTAACTTTTATTTTTGAAAATACAAATATGTATATCACATACACATGTTTAAAAAACATACAAAATACATAGTCATACAGATCTAGATATGTATTTACAGTACAAAACATACATATGTATTTACGAAATACATATTATATTCATATTAAACAATAACAAACATAACTATACTATATATCTTCATATGTATTTGCGAAATACAAAGGTAACTCATATAATATAAGAATATACATATGGATCAGGTATGTATTCTGTAAATACATATGCAGAGCTATATGTATTTTATACGGTATTGAATTTATCTTTGAACTGTACATACTATGTCATTTTAAAGGGTAACATATATACTTATTTGTTTTCTTTTACTGTTTTAAGATATGTATATGTATTTTTTTATTACCTATACGTATATGTATATAATTGTCATTTTTGTTAGAGATTTTATGTCCTATATGTTTATATATACATGTGAGTCAGATATGTATTTCTGTAAATACATATGCAGATATATATGTACATTTTTTACTGTAAATATATATGCAGATCTGTATATCTATTTATTTTGTATATTTTTTGAATATGTATATATATGATATAGATAATTGTTTTTTAAAAATAAAAGATAGAGATAGAAGAGTAAAAAAAAAAATGAAAAAAAAAATTGAAAAAATAGAAGAAAGAGATATAGAAACTAGAAATAAAAGCGTAAAAACAAAAGCAAAAAAAAAATTAAAAAAGAAGAAGAAAACGAAAAAATATAGGAAAAGGAAAAAAAAAAAAAAAAAAAAAAAAAAAAATAAAAAAAAAAAAAGAAAAAAAAATAGAAGAGAAGTAGAAGAGAAAATAAAGTGGAAAGAAAAAAATGAAAAAGGAAAAGAAATTAAAATTTAAAAAAAGATTAAAAAATGAAAAAACTAACAAGAAAAAATAATTAGAGATATAGGAGAATGATATTTTAAAATTTTGAAGATCATGGTAATAATAATCTTCATATTTGAGTTTGATTTGAAAAAGAAATCTACTAATTTAAATAAGAGTAATTTATGAAAATTTAATTAGATGGGATAATTATTCCTTATTTAACTCAACTAATTTGAGTAAATCAAGAAAAATAAATCTTGTTGTATATGTATTTGTATAGCAGCAATTTACTTAAATACAAAATACAATTTGCTATTTTTCGTAATTATGAAACTGTTGCTATAAAAATTACAATTAAGACTCTGTAGTTGTTTTTTCTGAAATTTTCCAATAAACAATACAAGCTACAAAAATAATGCAAGAATTAAAATTGGGTCCTCAATTGACCCAGTAATGAAGCTGCCCAGTTTTGGGCTTGAATTATGAACTTCAGTCCATTTTTCTGAAGTGTACAATAGTTGTATACTGACTGTATATCATCCCTATTGCTGCTGCGTTTTTGTATACGCGCTGTATATCTGTGTATAAACCTTGAATGCTCGCTTCCAATTTTAATATAAGCCGCTATCAGCTGCTTTCGAG
>NW_025878347.1:0-1678 GCF_002878395.1 Capsicum annuum
AATAAAAACAGGTATATTTCCAAGGAAAATCTATGAATCATCAAACAGCTATGGAAAATCTAGAATTATCAGATTTACCAGAACAAGTATTTATATTTATGATTATGAATAGCTAAATTCATAAATTTCTGACAATCATGATATGATAAAATAGGTTCATGTTAGTTCTTTATAGTAAAATTATTCGAAAAATAGCACGTTAAGAAGTTTACTAGTAAAGTGAAAAAGGAGAAAAATCCTCACTTTCATCAGTATCTCTGTTAATCTTATTTCTTCCATATCTTATCTCCAATATTTTAAATACTCATAATCTATCATTTTATCCTAAAGTAGTTGTGATACTGCAAATTTCTTTGTAATAATTTATTCTAATTGTACTACATCTGATATTAAATTCTAGGTTGTCTATTTCGTTAATTATCCTATCGTTTTCGTCTATAAATAATTCTATGTCTAAATCATATTCTGAACTGTCTTTTAATTCTAGATGTTTTATGGTTTTATTTATCCAAATTAATCTTTCTTTCAATTGTTCTCTTCCTCTTCTAAGCTGGTTTCTATAATTATTTTCTTCGTATAGCCAACTTTGTTTTTCTCTAACTCTTTGAATATATTCTAGCATTTTTAATCTGTATAATATCCATCTGAATAATAACTATCTGAATTATTTCTATCATAAAAATCTATATTTTCTAATTCATCTTCTATCCAATTAGTACTTAGTAACTCATCTTCAAAATCAAATATTTTTTCCCATATTATTTTCTTTATGTCTTCTAATTCTAAGTCTTTTATGATATATAAAACAAGTATCTTAGTTTCATCAGATATATAACTTGTCATATTATTCATATTATTCTTATACTTTAGTTTATTTATTTTAATTTTATTAATATCCATATCTTGGGGGGTGATTAGATGGTATTTGATTAAATGTTTTACTGTAATATTCTTTAGTTTTTTCTTTTAGTCTTTGTAATTCTTGTATATTATTTTGGAGGTATTTTAAATATTCTATATCCTTTGTTCTAAAATATTCAATTAAATTCTCTTTCATAAGTATTTCTATTAATCTTATTTCTTCCATATCTTGTCTCCAATATTTTAAATACTCATAGTCTATCATTTTATCCTAAAGTAGTTATAATACTGCAAATTTCTTTGTAATAATTTACTCTAATTGTAAAAATATCTGATATTAAATTCTAGGTTATCTATTTCGTTAATTATCCTGTCTTTTTCTTCTATGAAAAATTCTATGTCTAAATCATATTCTAAACTGTCTTTTAATTCTAGTTGTTTTATGGTTTTATTTATCCAAATTAATCTTTCTTTCAATTGTTCCCTTCCTCTTCTAAGCTGGTTTCTATAATTATTTTCTTCGTATAGCCAACTTTGTTTCTCTCTAACTCTTTGAATATATTCTAGCATTTTTAATCTGTATAATATCCATCTGAATAATAACTATCTGAATTATTTCTACCATAAAAATCTATATTTTCTAATTCATCTTCTATCCAATTAGTACTTAGTAACTCATCTTCAAAATCAAATATTTTTTCCCATATTATTTTCTTTATGTCTTTTAATTCTAAGTCTTTTATGATATATAAAACAAGTATCCTAATTTTATCAGATATATAACTTGTCATATGATTCATATTATGCTTAGGTTTCT
>NW_025878348.1:0-1169 GCF_002878395.1 Capsicum annuum
TGCTGAGGGTGCAACTTGGGAAGCTGAGGCGGATATGCGATCCAAGTACCCACACCTATTTTCCGCGAACTCCGATCAAGATGAAGGTTACGTTCTTTCCTAAATCATGCACTTCTGATAAAAGTTGCAGCAGTTCAACTATCATTTATTATGTGTTCAGCTGTAGTTTCTTGAATTTATGCATTCTATGTTGCATTCAGAGTGAGAAATGATGTGGTGATGAGTCTAACGAATGGTTTCAGCTGTTACTCTATTACCTATCTAATCTTGGCATGTCTAGCATCTTTCGAGGATGAATGTTTCCAAGGGGGGATGATGTAATACCCGGGAAATTTTTTGTTGAAATTTTGTGCGTAAACGTGTTGGGTTCTATCTTCTAGAATGAATTATAAATTTTTTATGCGGAATGTATTATATTATGACCCACCATTACGTAGAGTATCGAATAATATTTCCAACGATATGTTCATCATCCAAAACGGACACCTGAGCGACGAGTTATGAACATTCCGATCGAACCGTGAATAGTAGTGAACAGTAAAACGTGCAGGAAAAAGTACTAAGGCCTGACGTATTTTTGCTCCAAATTTAAACAATCATAACTCCTTGTACATAATGATCTAGGTGATCTACTATATATCAACGGAAAGCTCTGCGAATTCTCTTTCCAATGAAATTGGTTTCATCCAATTTGTCTATCGAAGCAAAAAGTTATGGTCGATCTACTTCAGCCTAGCAAAAGTGAATTTTTGGGTCAACTTCAAATGATCATAACTCCTCGTACACAATGATCTAGGTGAGATACTATATATCAGCGGAAATATATGAGAGTCCTCTTTCTAATGAAATTAGTTTCATCCAATTTGGATATCGGAGTAAAATATTATGGTTGATCTACTTCAGACTATCAAAACAGTCCACCAAAGGACAGATTCGAGAATTATTTGATTTTTAGGGGTGTTTTGGTCATTCCCCCTCAAGCAAAATCCGTCCAAACCCTATATTAAAGCCTATTAGAAGCATTATATGTTATATTTCATCAAATTCCTTCAAAAAGAAAACACTAAGCTCCTACATCCAACTTCAAGAACCTCCAAAGTTCACCATTAATTCTGCAAATTTATTCAAGATTCCAAGTTCCTAGTTCAAGAACTCCAAGAACCATCATT
>NW_025878349.1:0-1282 GCF_002878395.1 Capsicum annuum
TAGGGGTCCACATGCTACTAGATGGTTTGCACACTTTAGTTGGACTAACACTACTAAGTATGTGCTGAAATTTTATAGGGATGCACTTGACTCTATGACAGAAGATCAGGTAGATTGTGTATAATTTTTTATCTTTGATTTTACGTAAATTGTAAATATAGACTCATTTGCTTTTTCCTTTTTTCATGTAGTTATCTGGGAACCATATACTAATGATTTAATTGAGAGTCTTCCTGACTATTGTCGCGCTGGATGAGACATGTGGCGTGTTAGAGTTCTAATCTTCTGTTGGGATGTGGTAGAGGTTCACTTGCCTGATAGAGTAATGAGGCAATTTGGATTGCAACAGGTGATTCCTACTCCATTTCTATTTGATTCCACCCACTTTCGTCATGATCGTCGAGGAAGGCCAAATACAAATTGGGAGTTAGAACATGCACAATGGTTACCTTTTTGGAATGAGCGAGAATAATATATCTGTAATGCACCAGTCAATTATGGGCCACTTGGGTATGACGACCCCTACCTTATTTGGTTCAGACGTATTACTCGTCTTCTCATTAGTAATCCTAATCCCCGTAATCAATGCCAACAAGGTTATGTGCCTAATTCAACTGCATATGAAACAATGGTAAGTAGAACTTTGCTTGTCTGATTTTTCTTTATCTAATATATGTTAATAATAATCAGAACCTCCAAAGTAGGAACTTAGCTTTTCTTGAATCTTTTTAATACTTTTACAGTTAAATGATTTTTACTTTAATTCACAGGCGCGTCATATTCATTCGACGGTTGATAAAGCTAAATCACTTGGAGATATGCCATCGTATGAAGACTTATACATGTTTAGAAAGATGGTGCTAAATCAAAGTTCTGATTGTTTGAGATATGTCCATGAGGACGACAGAATTCATGTATTATCCGATTATAGAAGAGATGAGGTGCAACCTGATCAGTTATGTCCCCCTATTTGAAGGCGAGAAAAAGACGGTGTTGCTGGAAGAAGAGAACGTGCTATTGCGAGAAACCAAGTGCCTGTTGAAATGAATGAAATGGATGAAGCAACGCAAAATGCACAAATAAGTTCAAAAGATGATCAAGCAACAACTAATCATGATTTTGGTTCCACTTCAATGGGTTGTACTCAGGAATTCACTCAGGCTTCAGGTATGATATATCAACATACAGAGATTGTGCCATACATGACTCCATATACTTCACAAATATCAAGGTAGCCAAGTCTTTCATCACTTGATAATATATTTGGTAGTTATCAGCCTCA
>NW_025878350.1:0-2210 GCF_002878395.1 Capsicum annuum
ATAACGTACAAAAATTACCAAAATATAAAGAATTAAAGCAAATAATATCTAAAAAAACATAAAGAATTAAAAATAAGGATAGAAAGACTACAATATAACATAATTGTCGGAGTTAGTAAAAACTCAATAAATGCACAAAAATAAGAAATATCAAATTTAGAATCAACAATAGATAGTCTAGAATATACATATTAACATGATCTATTAACAATTAAATAAAAAATGAACAAAGAAGAATTTATAATAGATGAAAAAATATATGAAAACCATGAAGGATTAAAAATAAAAGTAGTATTTTCTAATTTAGGAAGAAGGTACCAGAAAATAGGTGAACATTTATATTTAATGTTAGAAAAAAGAAGAATTAAAATTAGAAGATAAATTGACAGCTATGGTAAGAATAGAAAAAAAATGAAGAAATAAAAAGAAAAAAGGAAATAGAAAAAATAAAACAACAAACTACAGAAGAAATACAAAAAATAGAAGAAACTAAAAATAGTAGGATTGCTGAATTAGAAAAAGAACTACAAATGCTACAAGATTTGTATGAATAAAGACAGAAAGAAAAAGAAGAAAAAGATAAAGAACAAAACTTATTAAATGAGATAAATCAATTTAAAGAAAAATTAGAAATAAATACAATAGATGTTGAAGAAACAGATAATTATAATTCAGAAGATAGTGAAACATATACATAAATCTTAACAAATACAAAAGATTTAGAAATCAATGAAAAACAAGAAGTAATTAATGAAGAAAATTTAGAAAATAGAAACACAAAAATAAATACTCTTGATAAAAAAAAAGATGAAAATATAATACCTAGAACATCAGAAATAAGAAAATCTACATATTATAAGAATAAGTTTAAAAGATATAATCTAAAGGATGAATATGACAAATGGACACCAAAATAAATAGTTAATAAAAATTATAACTTTTTAGACTAGATTGTGTAATAGATACAGAAAAATAATACAATTATGGATAGGATATATGACAAAACAATTATTAGATAATAATATAAATGTAACAGATGCACCAGAATTTATAGAAAGAACACTAATAGGAACAGTGAAATTGTGGTTTTCAAATCTAACTGAAAATAGTAAAACGGTATCAAGAACTAACAAACCTACAGAAGAAACATAATCAACAACTACAACTAAATTAACACCTATAGAATTATTAAAAAAATATGAAATAGCTATAAAAGACGAATTTAGCAGCATGACAACAACAGAAGAAGAACAAAATGAAGATAAAGATATAAATAGAAATTTAATGTTAAAATTAGCAATATGTAATATGTGTTACATAGATGAGTATACTTGCGCATTTAAAGAATATTATTATAAAGGAACATATAATATAGAAGAAAGTAAAGAAATAAGAAAATTATATTTTAATAAATTACCTGAACCATTTAGTTCAAAAATAATAAAAAGTTTGGATGAGGCAAAAATAGCATATACTCTAGGAGCAAGAATAAAATTTTTACAACAATAGTATAGAAACCTATGTGGAAAAATATAGAGAAGAAATAAAAATGGAAAAAACATCAATAAGAAATTTAGCATGTTGCAAAGATAAAATAACACCTCAATTTGGATGCGAAGAAAAATATTATAAGAAAAGAAAAAGAATAAGAAATATAAGAAATACAAAAAATCAAAATATAAATATAAGAAACCAAGAAAAAGATATTATGTAAAAAATTATAAACATAAAAGACCATATAGGAAAAATAAATCACTAAAAGAATGTACTTGTTACAATTGCGGAAAATTAAGACATTTATCTAGAGATTGTAAATTACCTAAAAACTCAAAAAATAAACAATTATCAGAAATAAAAATAGAAAATACAGACTATATGTAGATAGATTATATAGATTGCGAATTAGAAAGTGAAGATAGTATATATGAAATTTCAGAGAATGAAACAGATAATGAAATAGATAGTGAATTAGACGAATTAAATAACTGAAAAAGATATAAGAATAAACCAAATAACTGAAAAAGATATAAAAATAATAACAAAGGAAGAATATTTAAATGAAGAAGGAACAGATCAAAAAATAATATTTGATAGTCATATATTTGATGAAATAAGAGAAAAAGAATTAGATTTAAGTGTAGAAAAAATATTTAAAATACCAACAATAAAAAACATATTTAGTAGAAGAAAAGAAGAATACTACGTAGTAA